>NC_041219.1:37704743-37804381 GCF_002837175.3 Physeter macrocephalus | reverse complement strand
TGCGCGTCCGGAGCCTGCGCGTCCGGAGCCTGTGCTCCGCAACGGGACAGGCCACGGCAGTGAGAGGGAAAAGGAGAACAAGAGAGGATCTTTAAACATCTAAGCTCAGCTGTCTGTCTTCTTCATATGGTTATTTTATTGTTGAGTGGTAGGGACACTAAGGTCAGCTTGGTGTCTTTAGAGGTAGTATTTAACTAGAGCAATAAAATCTTTCTGTGTCACCTGAGTAAAGCTGGATTAAACCAAAAACTAGCACTGTGCAGCTGTGGGCTTCAGTCCTCAGCAAATCCTTGGGAGCTTCCCCTGCTTCCTCATAATGGGTACTGTGTCCACACATGTATACTCGCTCACTCTCTGTCACCCTCCCCTCTCCTGTTGCACCTCTGCCCCTGCCGATGTCCTGGCTTCGTTAGAGAATGCCAGTACTCCTTTGCTCTCTCTGATTAATACCTCCTCTCACATCTGTCCTCCCTGATTGACATTTCTTGCCTTTGAAGCAGTAATTCCTGCTCAGCTAGAGACCCTGAGTCAGGGAGGGACCTGGACTCAGCATCTCAGGAAGATGAACTGCTCCAGGCCTGATGGATCAGTGCTTGGGGAGCTTGGTTGTTTAGAGGAGGGTCTTCACAAGTCCTAAAGGATGGGTTTGATACTGGCTGGTTTCACTCGCTTCCATGGCCAAGGACTCCACCACTTCTCCCAGCCTGGACACAGTGGGGAGGACAAGACATTGGGTGCAGTAGCACCAGTGTAGCCCCCGTGCCTAGGAAGTCAGAACAGAGCACACCGTCATTGTTGGGTGGTGGCAGCGTCATTTTTGAGGACTGAGGATGGCGTGTTTCATTTTTCATATGAAAAGTATGCAGATTTCAAGACAGAAGACCAAATAAAAGTCTCACCCTGCAGACTTTTTAATCCTGATGAAAACTGTAGTTCCTTCCTAAAGACCAGGTTGTTGTCTGACACCATGAATCTTTGGGATGATTCTAAAGCATTCGCTGGCCTACTGCCTCATCAGCCCTCTTTAACCAATGCCCACTGAGCATCTACTTTGTTAGTTGATGGTCATATGACCATAGTACTTCCTGCTGTTCACAAAGGGCCATGAACTTAGGTCTTTGGATGATGTTGCACTGAATGAGACATCTCAGCACCACCCACCATAGTGGAGGTGGTTTGACTCCATTTCTTCCTTCCGTGGCCCTCATTAAAGAGGTTTCCGTTTAGACCATGATTCAGTCCTCAGGCCTGCATACAAACTGAGGTTTTGTTATCTGTGTACAGGTTCATGAGAACACAAAAATGAACTCTAGTGTCATATTTACAGGGTAAGTACTACATAATGTGGCTGTAGAAGCCAGTGTCATATCCCTTCCTTCCATCCGTTCATTCATCAGGTTTTTTTTTAGGGATAGCATGAGCCCCTGCCCTCGGCATTTACAGAATAGTAGAGGAGCTAAGACATGGACTTAGAGTATAAATTCCAAGGAGTTCAGGGAGGGGAAGGAGAGAAAAAGCCACCTTGATGTTGTGCACTTAGAAATGTAGAATGCTTGTTTAACAGACCTTGATATTCAACATTTCAGGGACTCAGGATGGCATTTACAGTGTTGATCTCTGTATGGTTCAAAGATCATGGGGCCAGAACATCTCCCTGCAGGTATACCTTGCATTAGGATAATCATGACCATCGTGTTTCTGTACTGTGAAAACTAAGTACATTGGTGTACATACTTCCCCAGGGTGTCTGGGGAGCCAGGTGTAAGGAGTCAGAACTGTGCTGATGACACCTACTAGCCTCCTAGAGGTGAGAGATCGATCTCCATGCCCACCACCCAGGGCAAGAGCTGCTTCCAGATCAGAACGTTGGGGAGCAGGAGGGGCCTTATCCCCTGTGTGCAGCACCCATGCAGTGCCACAGCCCTTCTGTGTCCTTCTCATACACGGTCACTTTTAAGTTGATGTCTGGGTTGGAAGAGCCTTTTAAGGATCTTCTGCCCAGTCTTCCCTCTGCAAGATCACAGCCTAATCACCATCCACCCAGCCTGGTTCAGAACTGCACGTGGCTCGACGAGCAGGGGCAGTCAGTGGTGGCTGTGACTTCACTGAGAGCCGCACGCTGCTTGTCTGCTCCTTGCTGGTGCTGTGCATGTCATTGGTTACCAGTTTAGCCCCTGGAGATGCATAGGTGAACAAGACCTAATCCTTGCCCTCAAGAAACAGTTTACTGTCTAGAATTCACACAAGAAGAAGGCTGCTGATGATAATATCAAAATAATTATCAGTAGTAATTATGGATGAGGTGGTATGTACCAAGCACTTATATTATCCCTGGTCTTTACTGCCTTGCAGCAAGTTAGGAGGCTTCACCCTCCTCCTTCTACAGATGCACCAGGGGCTTTGGGAGTCAATCTCAGCCGGTGAGGTGGGGCTCAGCAGAGAGGCAGCAAGTGCTGCCAGCGAGGAGGGCCAGCCAGTGTCTGCTGCCCCTGTGCTGTTAGTCTCACATGTCATGAATTCATCGATCACCTTTCTTAGACAATTTTCAGAATATCATAATTATATCTTTCAGATTAACTTTTTTAAGAAGGGAGCAGAGATGTTTTCCCAAAGTATGGACAGCTTCTTATCCTCCGTTGCAGACATGGTTCAAAGGTAATGCTACGCTCCGGTTTGCATCTCATGTGCCTTTTGCCTCTCCTGCTGAATCAGTCTCTCTGGGAGGTGGGGAGAGGGCCCCAGAGAGCCCCCTTCCCCCTCCACTCCATGAACGCTCAGAACAGCACCCTCTTCTTAGCTGCTGCTCTTTGTGTGGTTGAAAAGTCATGATTTCGGCAGTTCTTGACCCGTGTGGAGCCAGAGTCCTATCAACTACATTAAAAGACTAAATAAAAGATTATAACGTCCACAGGAGTACTTTCCCATTAAGTCCAAGTTCCTATTCTTAGGATCTCCTTTTGTTAATATTCACGTTTCACATGCTGTAAGCCTATGAGTCCAGTTTAGAAGAGATGCTTGCTTTTTTCTTTGAGAGCTAATGGGGTTAGTGGCCAGAAGTGCTGCAACTTTTCAGGAAACTTAACATCACATTGATTTATAATAGATAAATAAGGCCTTAAGCCTTTTTTTGAATTAATTTAGCAAACTGCAGTTCAGCCTTGCAAATGTTTATTTTTAACAAATACAGTGTCATCTCTGCAGACCCACGTTGAATTAAGGCTGTGGCTGCCCTGAGTCTTCTTGCTTCCTGTCATCAGCGCCTGCGGTAGTGAGCTTGCGGGAGGCGCCCAGGCACTGCCAACACCAGGCTTATCTCATTAACAGCGCAGACGTGTGGCTCCTTGCGTGCGCCTCGTGATTCCTGGAGTATAGCAATAATGTCTCTCTGTATATGTGTGTGTAGTTGATAGGGAAATATACAAAACAAGTATAAGTATAGGATTTTGTGTGGAAAAATGAAGAGAAAGTTGTTCATTTTCTTGAGGATGTTGCATTTCAAAATACCTTAAGAAGGCCAAGCAGTAAATTTATTTAGACAGAAGTCTCCGTAAAATGCTGAAGATAAAGAATGAATCCCAAGGAAAACCAGTGCTGAGCGTCATACAGGCACGAGGGGAGAGTTGTGGTTTAGGAAAGCATATATTCCTTCCTGAAAGTCCCTGAGCTGTTTTCTTCCTGATAGTTGGATGTAGGTTAGATTTATAATTATGCTAGAAAGCAATTTGTGAAATCCGAGCTCAGTTTCCTGCCTTTTAATTTGATTGTTAGCCCCTGGAGGGTTAGGAGAAAGTGAGAGAAGGGAGCCTATTAAATTGTCATTTAAAAATCCTCTCTCCCTTGTCGCTCACTGTCTTTCTCTTACCTTCCCTAACTCTCAGAATCCCATGGATTTCTGTTTCTGAGAGAGCTACTTGTGCTTCAGATTTTTTTCATGTACTAGACTTTTTTATTAACTGGTGGCAGGATATTCGTGCCCATTTCTGAGATGCTGCAGTGTGTATCTTTCCACACATCCTGCAGCCTGTGTCCTCTCTTTGTCAGTGTCTCTCTGAGCCGTTACTAGGCCACCGAAGTGCAGCACCAGCTGTTCCCACAGTTTTGTGACTGGGCGTTGAAAGCCCCGGCCACACAGCCTGCTCCCGAGGGCCGGGTCTAGTCCTGCGAGTCGTGCCTCTGCTGCCTGACCAGGCACATCTTGTTACAGGGGCAGCAGGCAGGGCTCCCAGTGGAACCTGGGAGCACAGGAACCTCCTGGTTCAAACGGCTGAAGCATTCAGCTAAGAATTCTAGTTTTCCTATCCCTTATGTTGTATCCCGGTGAGTAGATAAATACTGCTGCGCCTGTGCCACTAGGAGGGGTCTTGCTGCCACATTGCTGGGCGTCAGCAGCCAGCCAGCCCGAGTGGCCAAGGAACAACGTCTAGTGGTGGCTCTGGGCTCCGCAGTCCTTCCCCGGGAGGTGGACGCCTGGTCTCGCTGCTTCAGGGTGTGAGAGGATTCGGACCCCAGCCTAAACCCAGACGGGTGGCATTTCACGCCACCCCACGGTGCCAGGGGCGTGCGCGCGCGTACACACACACACACACGCTTTTTTTAAAATTAAATGAAACATGATTTAAAATAAAAATCTTCGAAGGGAACAATTGAAGGGAGTCACTTTTCTACCCTGTTCTTTGAGTTCTGGGAGCCTTGGATGAGCTCAGAGTTTTTGAGCCTCCCTGTGTGGGTCAGCGAGCACAGGGGGACAGTTACTAAAAGCTCCCTGGAGTTGTGTGCATGAGGTCACGTTGGTTCACAGGAGGGCTTTTCTGGGGGAGACAATCCTTACCTTTCATTAGATCTTCAGAGGCTTCTCACAAAAGCTGAAGGACCTAAGTGGTTCTGTATACTTTTACCTCCCTCCATCCACTTCCGTACAGCTTAACTTCTTTCTTCTCATTCCATTCTCTCAGCCTTGGCAATGACAACCCCGTTAAACTAATGAAGTTTGTTGGTGGAGCCCCCAATGGTTCCATTCAAATATCAAAATAGCCAAAATTAACTTGGACTGACCGCTTGCCTCGGGGTTGCGTTAAACAAGATACAGGTGGTATACACTGTGAACCTTTAAGAGGAGAATCTGGCACATACAAGCCCAATCTCACTCACCTACAGAACGCTTTTGAAAGGAAATGCTGAGGAGCTCACTCTGTAAAACACTAGACTCGCTAGCCCCTAGGGTTCCTCCTGATTTCAACATCGGAATTCAGTCCTATCTCCTTTACACAGTGGAGAAGTGGAACACCACCCCTAGAGTTTGTTTTCTCGGATGGAGGGCCCATTTTGGCAGACTGTGTTTAGGACTTTCACCCAGGATGTCACCCCTGGGTGGGGTAGCTGTTGAAGCCTCACGTTATGGGGAGAAAGGGCAGCTGCTTATTTCAAGCTAAAGCTTCCAGCTTTTGCACGCCTCAGACCATGGGCAGACAGGCTGGCCAGCCTGCACCGTCTCAGGGCAGTTGTGTGGCTCTTATATAAGGAAAAGCATTGCTCTTGGCTTTGCTGTTGCACCTTGGTACCACCTCCTGGTCACTTTGCGGTCTCCAGTGGCCGTCCCCACCGTTCCTGCCTAAACCGGGGGTTGGGGGCCATGAATGACTGCCGTTTCCTTCTTGCCTTTCCAGCTCTTTCACAGGCTGCCAGCACATGCGGCTCCTGAGGATGGGTTCGTCTTCTAAAACTTGCATCAACAAGTCTGAGCCTGGATACCACTGTGTCAACAGAGAAATTATTTAGCTGGGTTCAGGCATCGTCCAGTGGTATTCGTTATGGTCTGTTTGAAAACAACAGTCATAGAAACACTTTTGGTAGCACAGACCGGAGTCCCTGTGATCTCCAGCTTTCAGAGCCTCGGAGGTGGAGCGTCGTGCTCCCCTGTGTGAGGCAGGAAGCCATGGGGAGGCTCCACCATCTGCTGTGACAAGTGACTGACCTGACACCTTCTGTCTCAAGCATCCAGGTGGAACTGGAAGCGGAAGCGGAAAAGATGCGGGCATCCCAGCAAGAATTACTTTCTCTTGAGGAAGCTGTTTACACTCCAGACTTCAATGTGGCTGCACCACAGATCAACAGGAACCTCATCCAGAAGGCTGGTTACCTTAATCTTAGAAAGTGAGAGTTCATTGCCTGCCTCTTTTTCTAAAATCTGTGTTCCCCGGGAGTGGCTAAAAAGCACCTGTTAAGTGCCCCATCAGAGGGTGGGGGTGTGTGAGGTTGGGTTAGAGCTCCCGCCACGGCGCCCCTCCTGCCTGGGACATAGGAAGTGTCTGGGCCCAGGTCCCAAACTGCACTGAGAGATGGGGCTTGAAACAGTCGTGTGAGTAAGAACCCAGTCAGTGCGTAGACTCCCAAGACATCACAGGCCGCCCCTCCCTGGTCACCATGGCCATTTGACATAGACTGCTCTTAACTGTCATCATCCTAGACCATTGAGACCCTTCCCCAGACCCCTGATGGGTGAGAGCAGTGTGCCGGTGATGCAGCACTGAGGCCAGAGTCTGAGGGCCAGGAAGCTTCCAGAATCATCTAGGTTCATATAAACTGAACCCCGTGTTTAACCCTCGGATTTCAGATGTTCACTATGAATTAAAGCGGTGCCCAGGTTTGACTGTGCCTGAGAGCAGGTGGGGTTATTGTCAGGTGCAGTGGTGAGCTCTGACTTTGGTCAGATGTCCTGTCCCAGCTGGGCCCCGCTGCCCCGGCATTTCATCTGTAAAACAGAGCTGAAGATTGTACCTACTTCATAAAGTTGTCACAAAGATTGAGTGAGGTAATTCCTAGCAGGTATAAGCACTCAAATGTTAGCTGTTACCATTTTTGGAAATTGTAATTATTGAGGCAGGAAACCTAGTGCCCCATACATAGTCGCTACTCAGTAAATACCGAATCAAATAAATATATTTGATATCCCCCAAATGGAGGATGTGTGAAGAGGAATTGCCAGCTGTTTTCTTACCAGGTTAGAGCCTTTCAAAGGTCTGCAAAGCTCGTTGAGATCACAAGCCAGAGGTCTCCTTTAGTTCTGTACAGATAGAAAACTCCACAAGGTTCTGGTTTTATTTGCCAGGAACTAGATTTTTCTCTTGTAAACAGCCCACAGAAGAAGCATAACATCTAGCTGGAGCAAAACCTAATCTGGTATAAAGTGCCCAGGATTCTGGGGTGTGTGCTGTGGCCGGGGTAACCCTGGTGACTCTAGACTTAGAGCAGTTCAGCTCTGTGTCTTAGAGAAATGATCTTCCAGGTTTTCAGTTCCCGATGGTGATGGACTAATTCTGTTAACAGATCCCGGCTTTAGAAGCCAGAGACTGGCTGCAGTGGGGGTGGGCGCCCCCTGCCCCCACCCTGGTGTTGGCTGTGGACCGGCCTTTCCCGTCTGAGCAGAGCCCGTCAGCTCCCAGCTCGTTCAAGCTAACCTGTGCCTCTCCTGCTACTCTTTGCACTTGAATTCTTTTCAGAGAAGTTTTGCTTTAATGTAAAGCAACATATTATTTCTAAAATGCTACCAATACCCATAAAGAGCAGCAAGACTGAGGTGCCTCTCACGCTTCCTAGTACTAATGAGCTTTTCACAACACAATTCTTACAGTAAAACAGGGCTGGTCACCACCACCTGGGAGAGACTTTACTTCTTCACCCAAGGCGGGAATCTCATGTGTCAGCCCAGGGGCGCCGTGGCCGGAGGCTTGATCCAGGACCTGGACAACTGCTCAGTGATGGCGGTGGACTGTGAAGACCGGCGATACTGCTTCCAGATCGCCACTCCCGATGGAAAAGCGTAGGCCACGCGGGTTTTATGTGGGAGGAAACAGGTGCAGTGACCCCACTTCTGCCAGGGGCCTCCTAGGTCACTCCTCTGCCAGCCCTCCACGGGGGAGGCCCCGTTCCGGGTGGTGTTGCCCTTTCGGGAGGGTGGTTTTGTGTCCTCTTTAAGCAAGCACACAGGACCATATGGAATCCAGCCTGCCTTATGTAAGAAGTCCCAGAGAGGATTTGTCTGTGGCTGTGGAGAAGAGGTGACCTCCATGTGTAAGACGGCGATAGGAGCTGTTTGTCAGCGGAGACTCAGAGAGAGAGGGATGGGGCCGTAGCCGCTCCTTGTCTGTTCTAGACAAGCCTTTGTGTCCACATCACGGGGTCGGGGGCCCGAGGGGGAGAGTGGGTGCCTGCCTGAGGAGTCCGCTTCCCCAGCTGACACAGGACATGTGAACAGGACATGCCGCTGCAGCAGAGTTATTCGTCAGCACTCTCCCCACATCTGCCGTGCACCTCGGGCCCAGGAGAGGCCATGTTTGCAGCGTGGCAGCCGTGTATCATCACAGTAGATCCCATCCCAGTGGGACCCCCTCGCACTTAGAGCAGTGGTTTCAAACTGCTCCAAGGAGTCTGAAGCCCCATGAAGTGCTCCAGGCTTCACCTGCTTGGGGGAGAGGAGTGGCCCCGTTCTCAGTCAGAGCTGCTCTGCTTACATTTGCTTTCTCTGTTGGGCTTCTGAGTTGAGATTTTATTTAAACAGCAGCACATTCATGGGGAGGGGGCAGTGCTGGTATGATGTAGACCATCTCTTCTCCCAGAAGGGCAGAGCATTTTTAGACGTCACCCTTCCTCTCTGGGTGATGGTAAATGACCTGGGAATGAAGCTTCTGGATTCTAGTCACAGTCCCAGGCAGTTACTTAACTCCTCTGGGCCTTGGTTCCCTCAGATAAGAAATAGGGGTAAAATCCGTGTTCCCCACCTCCCACAGATGAGATGAGGAACAAAGGGACTGGCAGGTGTGGAGTCCCTTTAAGAGTGACGCCTTCGCAGAAGTAGAGCAGAATTATTTGTATCTTATTCCTGGCCCGCTGCATGCAGATATTTAGTCACTGAGGTCCAGGAAGCACTTACTTAGATGTACTTTATTTCAGGGGAATAATCCTCCAGGCAGAAAGCAGAAAGGAAAATGAAGAGGTAAAGGTTTTGTTTGTTTCACTTCTGTTCTAGTATAGTGGGTGACTTTGGGATTCAGCATGTTTTTTTTCATGTCATCTACAGTGGATATGTGCAATAAACAACATCTCCAGACAGATCTACCTGACTGACAACCCAGAGGTAATTCACAGCTGCCCTACATGCATCTCAGCTCTTTTCTCCAAGTGAAAGGTAAGCGTCCACCTCTTGGAACTGAGCCTGTCTTCTCCCTCTGGATTTTTAGGCAGTCGCCATCAAGTTGAATCAGACGGCTCTCCAAGCAGTGACTCCAATTACAAGTTTTGCAAAAAAACAAGAAAGCCCTTGCCCCAGGTAACTAAAGGACAGAAAAAAACTAGCTTTTGTGGAGCCGAACTGTGTATTAGGGATTTCACCTGTACTAGGAATTCCATCCTTACAGCAGCGTGGTGTTCAGCCCTGTTGTACAGAAGCAGTAACTCTGACCAGGACAGGGTAAATACTTTGCCCATGTTCACACCACAGATGAGGGGCCGAGTCAGAATGCAAAGCTGTCTGCTTTCAATGTCCACCTCCTTCCCCTGGACCGTGCAGCTGCAGCCTGAGCACATAGGACATGCATTGAGTATCCTGCTAGTCAGGAGTTCTCCCCACATTTCGTATCAGCATCAACAAAATTATGGAACCAAAACAAAATTTTTTTAAAATAAGGAAGAAAATCACCTTTTATGTGTCCATGTTATGGTGCAGGCCTTATCATATGTTCATTTATTTCACATATATATTTTTCCTATTTTCACATTTTTCATAATTGCCCTTTACACACTCTTCCATTTATTATTATCGACTATTTGAATATTTAGTTTGCTTCCCCTTCCTTTGTTTGCTGTTGTCGTTTATAGTGAGCATTTTCACACAGCTTTCCTCTTGTTTTGAATACTGCTTTAGGATTTATTCCAGGAATGCCATCTTAATGGGAGTTTCCATTTGATTAAATAATAGAAGGCTGTATTATCTGTTATTCTAATGAAAGCATGGCATCATAGGGCAAGTTGAAATCATGACTGTATTAGGCCTCCATCTTTAGTGGCATGGTAGAAAGAATCCCGTTACATGTTTTACAGATATTGTCTAATGACTCCGGAAGAAAGTTGTCAGAAAGCTCAGAGTGGTTGAGTAACTTCACAGGGTCTCAGTGCGGTGCAGTGTGGAGCCAGCGCTCGCACACCCAGCCCTGGGACGCCAGGAGGAACGGCCCGCGAGAAAGCAGAGAATAGGCTGAGTCCAATGGTGAAAGAATTAGGTGCCCTGCTGCGGAGCCACAGGCAGGGGAACAGAACTGCAGGCTTTGACAAGAGGGGAGGCATAGCCAGAACCAGCTGGAAAGACTGCTGGGCGGCACCTTCTGGGAGAGAGCGGGTGGGGCAGGAGAAGGGAGGGCAGTGAGGCCCCACGGGATGTCCCTGTGATAGTAGCTGTGAAACAGAACATGAGAACCTGAGCAAAGGGAATGAAAATGGGGACAAGGCAACAAGTCTTAACACTCTAGTGCCATAATTCAAGGGTAACAGTTTACACAAAAGTAGCATGCTTACTAAGTGCAGCTTTAAGGAAAGCACTTTATAAATGGAAATGGAAATACAGATCCGGCCAGTGGGGCTAACCTGTGAACACTGTACTGGGTAAATGTGTCTGTCTTCTCTCTCTAAAGCCACACGAGTGTTAGAGGGACATAGTGGAGAACACTGCCCTAGACTTGGAGTTAGGAGACATGGTCTTAATAACAGCTCTGCTCTGAACACAGCTAGATGTCCTTGAGTGGGTCCGTCAGCACTCTGGGCCTCTGTCTCCTCAACTTTGTGATATGAGAGAAATCAGACCACCTCCAAGGCCTCTTCCAGCTCTAAAATGCTGTCTTTCTGGGGTGTAATCAGAAGGTGTGATTGGTTTTCTAAAAAAACAGTCTGCAGCTCAGATTTATTTATTCAGTAACTGATTTTTCTCCTCTGTTCTACAATAGAATAAGTAAATCACATTCTTAGAAAGGAACCCATAGAAGGGATACAGAAGAATCCCTAGGAAAAAAATGACTAGCCAGACAGCTGAATCAATGCAAAGATCGGAAGGGTGACAGATGTGGCTGCCAGATGATGGCCCCAGAGCAGTGGAGGGGCGGGGTAGTGTCTCTCTTAGGGTCAGCTCATTAGGAATAAAGAGATGTTTTGATGACAGTGGGAGAATGAAGCAGAGAAACTCTGTTCTTGGGAACAAACTGCCGTTCACTTCCAAGCAGATTTCATGCGTGGCCTTCCCTCATCTGCAGTTACGTATTTCTAATATTCATTCATTTATCCAGCTGTTCAACAAATGTTTGTTGAGTGTCCAGTATGTGTCCAGGCGCTGAGCTAGATCATGAAACTTACAGACTTGTAGGAGAAGACAGGCAAAAGGTAAACAAATACTTAGTTAAAATACAGGAAAGCACTATTATGTTAAAGATGAGGGTGCTGTCATGGAGAAGAAGGAGGAGACCTAATTAGGGCCTGTCTGTAGAGATAATTAAATTGAGAAGTAAGAGATGAGAAGTAGCCTCTCTTGCAAAAGAGCCAGAGGTAGTGCATTCCTGATCCCAGCTGAATGGAGGCTGAATGGCAGAGAAGAGCTTGGTGTCTTTCAGGAACAGACAGGAGATCACCGTAACTAGACAGTGGTCTGCAAAGGGAGGTCATAGAGCAAGACGAGGTTGGGAGGGAGGGGGGCAGGGACAGATCATGAAGGAAGTCAGGGCAGGGGTTTGGGGAGCTGTGGAAGGGTTTTAGAGGTAGGGGTGTGTGTGTGAGAGAGCGAGAGAAAGAGAGATGATCCACTTTACATTTTCCAAGGTCAGCTCTGGCTGCTGTGGAGGACACACAAGGCAGAGCTGGGCAAGCAGGTATCCAGTGAGGAGTCTGTAGCAATAGTCCAGGAGAACACGATGGTGTCCTAAACGGATCATGGCAGAGGAGATGAAAAGTAGGTGGATTTGGGACTTACTTTGAAGGCAGAATCTGTAGGACGTTTGTTATGTGAGATGTGGAGTGGAAAGAAGGGAACAAACAAAGGATGACCACAGTCTGGGTTGAACACCTTGGCAGTTGGTGGTGATATGACACCACCATGAAGACATGAAGAAGAGTTGGTAGTCAGTATCAGGAGTTCGGTTTACGACATAAGTTTGAGACACTTGTGAGACATTCCAGTGAGTTGTCAAGTAGTCAACTGATATAAGTCTGGAGGGCAAAGAAAATGTCTGGGCTGAGTCTCTGAATTGGGAGCCCATCAGCACGGAAATGGTGGTAGAAGAGGTCGGCTAGGGAGAGGGTAGAGGGAGGGAAGTGGAGCCCGGGACAGAAGTCTAAAGAACTCCAACATGTGGATTAGAGGAGAAGGAGCCTGCAAAAAACACGTAAGAAACAGCAAACGAGTAAGAGGAAAACCTGTAATGTGTGGCATCGGCACAAACCAAGAAAGGAGAATTTCCAGGAGGAGAGGTCAGTTATGTTAGCTGCTTTGGGAGACCAAACAGGATGATGATCCCAGAGTGTCCATTCGAGTTGGTGACATGCAGATCACAGGTGATGCTTTAATTTGCATCATTTCACTCCTGTTCATAGAGTCTTCAGTGGCCGCCTACATGCAGAGGCAAGTTAGACCTCACCCGATGGTGTTAACAGCCCTCTACAGCCTGGCCCCGTCCTGTCTGCCTTGTGTGATCTCCCCTCATACCCACTGGGGAGCCAAAATCTTGGGACTCCCTTCCTTCCCTTGAAGCTTCTACTCACACCTTCCTCCAGTGCTTCACTTACTATATCATACTCCTCTCGTAACGACTGGATCGTATAGCAGATGTGATTCATGTTGGTTACTGAGGCAGTGTAACACTGTGGGAAAGCACTATACTGGCAGTGAGGAGACCTCAGTTCTTAATCTAGCTAACCCACCAGATAACTGAGTGCCTTCAGGATTACTACTCAACTTCTCTAGAGGCCTCGGTTTCCTTTTCTGTTAATAACGGAGGTTAAAACTAAGCGTCTCTCCTTGCAGTGACCGTCTACCATTCTGTCTATTGTGCTTGTATCCATTTTCCATTCATTATGCTCATTTGTCAGATGATATTATAATAGTTCCATACAACCTATTTAGGTGACATACTTGGGAAATTTGAAATACTCATATACAAAATATCAAATGAATGGAAACATATTGAGAGTCTTCTTATGGTTCAAACAGTGTAAGAAATCAAAATACTTTTACATGATTTGCCCCTGAAAGGTTTTTACACTCTAGCTGGGGAGAAAAGATTATAAACATGAAAGGTTAAATTACAGCATTCTGACACTTGAAGAAACATGGAGGCACATGATTAATTACTACAGACCGTGCTCTACTTTTACGTGCCACAGTCTCAAAACAGTACATGTGGGCACAGTGCTAAGTTCAGGAGGCACACAGAGATCCAAGACTGTCCTCGTGGCTTACTGAGAAGAACCACAGGACTGCAGAGGAAGGAGAGGGTCAGGCTGGCTTGAAAGGCCTAGTGGATGAGTGGCGATCTGAGTTGGTGTTTGAAGTGCAGGAGCGAGTGAGTGAGCAGCAGACCTGCGATGGGGTTGGAAATGAGAAGCACATGGGTGTTTGGTGTAGCTCTAGTGGAGGATGCATTAAGGGAGGGGAGAGGGAGACCTTCAGGAGAAAGGACAGCCAGGTGGTTGAATGCTAGGCCAAGATGTATTATTCATTCAGCTAACGTCTTTGAGTGCCTACTATGTACCAAGTAATAAATATGATTTACCCGCCCTCAAAAGCCTGTCTCAAAGGGAGAAAGATACAAACAGGAAATTAACAGGTAATAAGTAGTCTTAACAATGCAGAATGCTGTGCACCAGAACAAGCTATAGGTAATGTGGAGATCTGAGGGATTTTAACCACGGACGTGAATGACATTTTACGAAGATTTATTGGTAGAGTGGGTTAAATCTTCTCCCTTATCTACTTGTAAAAGTTACATCAGCATTCAACAAGTACTCATTTGATTGTAAAAGCTTAAGGTTAAAAGGGATTTAAAAAAAATTTTTTTTTCCTATTTTGTACTCCAGCCAGAAGATGAAAAGTTCAGAGGTGGAAAATGACAAGATTGTTCCCAAAGCAGCAGTCATTATACCTGAAGCTGAACAACTAATTGCACCTGGAACACCTATTCAGTTTGACATTGTACTTCCTGCTACAGAATTCCTTGATCAGAACAGAGGGAGCAGGTATGGGCTAAGGGGGTTTATCTCTGGGAGAATTGAAGGTGGGTGTCCCTACCCACCTCCAGAGACTATCACCTTCTGACTTAAGAGTTCTAGTGTCACGTGTCCCCTTAGCTGAAACTGTCAGGATGTTTGACTCTGGCTATTCCCCTAGGCGTATCAACCCTTTTGGTGAAACTGAGGATGAGACATTTCCAGAAACAGAAGGTAAGTGGCTAGTTCTGTGTACTTCTTCTTTCCCTGGCACAAAATGACCGGGGCCATTGAAATAAGATGTGAAGTCATGTTCTAAAGAGCTTTGACTTGAAATATGAATTGAAATTATGATCCACAGATGTGTGTTCTCTGTGCAAACTCACTAGGACACATGCAGTTAGGACCGTCCTGGGATAAACACTAAGGGGAGGCTGCCAGATTTCCTGCAGCTGTCGCACCATGAGCCACATCCACACCCTTTTTGTAGCTCCTGCAGAGAAATGCTGCCAAATCTAAATCTGCTATAACATTACTGCAAAACAAAGTCCAAGAGGATAAAATCTGGGTGAGTCATAGACATGCTATTTCATTTTAGAAAATCAAAAACACAAATAACTCATTCTTAAATTTGAAGATGACATGAAAAAAGGTAATTGTTCAAATTCAGATTCTGATTTTTGTTGTCTGATTTACATTCTTACAAGGTACACAAGAACATACTCAGTAGAGCTGACCATAACCTGGCTACTCCAAAGAGCTACACTTCCCGGCCAAGGCAATTTAGAAGTGCTGGCAAGACCTCACTTTAACACAGCCTCTCCTTGACTGAAGCCTGAGAATGTCATTAGAATGAAATGCCACTTATTTAAATTTAAAAGTAGGACTTGAGAACTGGCATTCCTTACAAGCTTTAGGTAAAAAAAGAAAAAATAATGTTAATAGGCTCTGCATCAAATCTGACTCTCTGCTTATTATCTAGCTGACTTCTCACACAGTCCACAGTTTTTTAACTGTCTACACAGAAAACTTTCTAACTTGTAAAAACTAGCTTCATATGGGAGTAACCATTTATAACATATCAGTTATATTTTCCTGATAAGTTTTTTTAACCCTTATTTTTTAGGGGCAAGGATACTCATAGGGAGGACAAGTGAAGAAAAAGTAGGCTTCTTAGTTTCAAATGGTGGATAAGTGAATTATTGTTCTTACAGAAAAAAAAAAAGATCTTTTAAACCTTCTTCATGATCTTCCAGTTGTGGCTGCTGTTATTCAGTTTGTCAGGTTACGTGCCATTATCAAGAAGCCAATACTGTCAGCTCATTAGCATCAAATAAGTTCTGCAATCTCCCATGAGTTTATGGAACGTCATCACTGCACTTCAGTAATAAATGATGTGCATGAATTGAATGAAACCCAACATCAGGTCTTATTTTCTTCAAATACATTTGCTTCTGTAAGAGGACTTTCCTTATCAGTGGGCCAAAGTAATGAATGAATTTTCTATTGTCTAGTGGAAAAGCTCTTCTTTTCAGAGAAAAGGTAAGATGCATATACTGCCACTTACATGTAGTCAACCGAGAGTTTTCATGCTAGAAGGATGTTCATGTGGTTTCATTTTATAGATGAAGAAAAAGAGGTGCTTTTCTAGTCTAATGAATAGTTCCAAACAGACAAAATATGGACAATAGGAGATTCAGAGCTTTGGCAATTTGTGGCTTATATAAAAGCAGAGTATTCAGAAGTTTTGGTAGAAAGCCCTCCAGAAAGCAAGGCAAACCCAAGGTCTTCAGCCTGTTCTCAGACCAGCACAAGTGCCTCTGGTATGTGCATTGACAGGCAGGAAGTGAAATGATCCTGAGCAGAAAATGCTCTCTTGCAGATTCTCTTTTGCAACAGATGTTTATAGTTCGGTTTTTGGGATCAATGGCAGTTAAAACAGACAACACTACTGAAGTGATTTACGAAGCGATGAGACAAGTACTGGCTGCTCGGGCTATTCATAACATCTTCCGTATGACAGAATCCCATCTGATGGTCACCAGTCAAGCTCTGAGGTACATTGTTTCATTTTCAGATTTTCCTACAGCTTCGACTGATTCCCCTTTGAAAGCACGTTTAACCATCTAGAATGTTCACAGTAGAATTGTTTGATTAGATTAAGTAAAGATGCTACTCATGTTTCTGCTGTTTTTTACATTTTGGTTTTATAAGATACATTGGCTAGAAGAAGTGCCCTTAAAGACAAAAGCTGATATTTTTAGCAACTGGTATCTTTAGTGGTGAGTGAACTCTACCCTGTTGGGCGTAAAGATACCATCACTCGAGAGTTACTCTCTGTATCTCAGAGCTTGCAAGTGGAAGGGTTTTTGTTTTTTCTCTTCCATCTCTGAGAGTACTATTTATAAAAATTAAAAACTATGAAAACAGAACATGAGCCTGCCTGAGATAACTAGACCACCACAAGGAAAATCTGATTAATATTCGTTGGGCTGAAAATAAAGAAGCCAAGTCATGTTAACTACATGATTTGTGGTTTCAAGTAATAAGATCCATATGAATGATGGCAAATGATAGTCAAGCTGTGGCTGCCATGGGCATTAAGACCTGCGCTGTACAATACTATAGCTACATGTAACACTTGAAACCTAACTCATCTGAATTGAGAAGTGTTTTAGTGTAAAACACATACCAAACATTTAAGATCTCATACTATCCCCCCAAAAAAAGAATGCAAAATAATTTTTAAATTAATAATATGCCTAGCTGGTAATATTTTCAACCTATTAAAGTGTATTAATTTCAGCTGTTTTCACTTTTTTTGATGTGGCTGCTAGAAATTTTTAAATTACATATGAGGCTTACATTAAATTTCTGTGGGACAGCAGCACTGCTTTAGAGCCTTATTCCTGACTTTGGCATTTATTAGCTGTATGAACTTGAGCAAGTTTACTTAACCTTTGTGCCTCGGTCTCTTCAGCTATAAAATGAAAACAACCATATCCACACCCCACAGTATTGTCATGAGGAATAAATGAGCTAATTCATGTAAAACATTTACAGCTGTGATGGGCACACAGAAATTCCTCAATAAATGGTAGTTTCAAAAAAGTTAATTAGTACTTCAGCAAAAATCAGAATATAGTTTCTTCCATTTATTAAAATCAGTCCTTTTCATTTGTTATAAACCTTTTACTGAGAATGAGGTTCTTATGAATAAAACCTTATATTTATTTAAAGATTTTCTCTAAGTATGTCCTGGACCTTTCATAGGCATTGAAAGCTTTCATAAGCTACAAAGCTTATGATAATCTTTCTTATAATCACCACCAAAAAGATCAGAGTAAATATATGTAAAAGCAATGTGAAAAACCCCGTAGTACATCAAATAACACTATCCCAAAAAGTGCAAAGACAACCCACAGAATGGGAGAAAACATCTGCAAATCATTTATCTAATAAAGGTGTAGTATCCAGAATATATAAAGAACTCTCACAAATCAACAAAGAAAAAACCCAGTTAAGAAATGGAAGAATGTCTACTTGAGTTGACATTCCTCCAAAGATATATAATTGGCCAACAAGCACATGAAAAGATGCTCAGTGTCGAGTCACTAGGGCAATGCAAATCAAATCCAGAACCACTTCACACCCACTACCATGGCTATGGATTTTTTTTTTTTTTTTTTTTAAAGAAAGTAACAGGTGTTAGCAAGGATGTGGAGAAATTGGAACCCATTGCTGGTGGGCATGTAACATTGTTCAGCCACTGTGGGAAATAATTTGGCAGTTTCTCTATAACTTAAACATAGAATTCCATTCCTGGGTAGATATCCAAAAGAATTGAAAACAAGTGTTCATATGATAGTACTATTCGCAGTAGCCAAAAGGTAGAAATAATCCAAATGTCCATCAAAAGATGCATAGATAAACAAAATGTGGTATATACATACAGTGGGATATTATTCAGCTTTAAAAAGGAATGAAGTACTGGTACATATTACAACATGGATGAGCCTTTAAAACATTATGCTCGCTCATTGAAAGACACAAAAAGCCACATATTGTATGATCATTTATATGAAATATCTAGAATAGGCAAATCTATAGAGACAAAGCAGATTAGTGAGAAGCTGCCAAAAGCTGAGAAGAAAATAGAATGGGAAGTGACTGCTTTAACAGGTATGGAGTTTCCTTTTGAGGTGCTGCAGATGTTCTGGAACTAGATAGTGGTGATGGTTGTACAATGTTGTGATGTGTTAAATATCAGTAATGGTAAATTTTACCACACATACCCTTGTGTGGGAATTCATGTTTTGAGACAATTTAGAAGTCACACAGAAAATCAGATCTTAAGCACATCCAGGTTACCTGATGTAGACAGCAAACTTAAAAGTTACTCACAAAATATGATATGAATGGTTTAAATCTTCATTTATAGAAAAATTTTACAAAATAAAGTTATCCCAACTTGAGGGAAATTGTTGATGATGTAAATTTTAAAAATCATTAAATTCATACTCATTAATAGGGACATAAATAAACATTTATTTATTTAGCTTTGTACCTTAAAATTCCATACACGTTTTCTCATTTTCTTAACCACCTCTTTGAAATATGGAGGGTCTTATCCCAATTTTACAAAGCAGTTGAGAGAAGTCAGGGTGACTTACACAAGATCATAAAGTAAGTAGCCAGGTTGGAATTCAGTCTTAAGCCCTCTGATTATAAACACCATGCTTTAACGAGTATAACTGCATACCTTTCAAATTGTAACCATTTGGGGGGGACAGCTTTATTGAGATATAGCTTACATACTGTACAGTTCGCCCCTTTAGAGTGTTTTTTAGTATATTCAGATTTGTGCAACCATCACCACAAACAGTTTAGAACATTTTCATCATCCCCCCAAAGAAAACCCATACCTGTTAGTAGTTATTCCCTTTTCCCCTGCAAGCTGCTCAGCCCTAGCCACTAACTAATCTTGCTGTTTCTATAAGATTTGCCTATTCTGGACATTTCATATAAACAGAATTATAACCATCTTTTTAACAGATTTTTTGCTTTCACTTACAAAACTTACAGCAAATCAATAATAATTTATATACACAATACCATGTGTTAGAAAGTAGAAATTTTTATCTCTATATAAAATAACAGTAAATTCTCTAATGCAGTTAATTTTCTCAGAGACACTGATGATGCTTAAAATGTTGTTAAAGAATTTATCTAGAATACCTTCTTAAAGTTACTCCTCCTACACCCAAACTGATAGGGAATAGTTTTGTTAAAATCTCTTCACTGTTGTCTCACCTCTATCCCATGTTTTAAAAAAAAATTGTTAAACGTAGAAGTATCCATTTATCCAGTACTTTAAGGGAAACAGACTGATAGTAAGTGCTGAGATGGAGGCTGTACGGAGTAAGATCCATCCACATTAATTTTCTGGAGAATTTTCTAGAGAATTATAATGCAGCCTTTTTGGATAAGCACTAAAATACTGTGAAATTCTCTATTTGCTATAATCTTCTATTAAAGATACCCTGAGGGGGCTTCCCTGGTGGCGCAGTGGTTGAGAGTCCGCCTGCCGATGCAGGAAGATCCCACATGCCGCAGAGCGGCTGGGCCCGTGAGCCATGGCTTGCTGAGCCTGCGCGTCCGGAGCCTGTGCTCCGCAACGGGAGAGGCCACAGCAGTGGGAGGCCCGCGTACCACCAAAAAAAAAAAAAAAAAAAAAAAAAGATACCCTGAGGTTTAACTACACAGGTTCAGCAAAGGCAGAAATCATGGCACATGCTCCCTTTGGATCGTCACATGGAGCGATCTCACCTCGCCCTCAACCAGGTCTTATATTTTCATATTTCGAGGGGTTTTATGTGATTTTATTCTGAACTTGTACAAACTCATCTAAGGGTATAATTTTATCCAACATTTGTGATACAGTGAATCTCTTAAAATTTCAGGTTGATAGATCCTCAGACTCAAGTGACAAGGGCCAATGTAAGTACCCTCATGCATGCTAATTTTAGTGATTACTCCTTAATTCACCTTTGTAGCCACCTGAAACACAAAGTAGGCACTTAGTAAATTTTATTTGCCACATTAAATGTCTCTAATAGTGCACTTTTTTCATGACTTTGCCATGGAGAATGATCTTGTCTGTTTTTTCATTCCAGTTTGCTGTGTGATATTAGGTCTATTCCTATTTTTTTCTAGTTTGAACTCACCAGTGTCACCCAGTTTGCCGCTCATCAAGAAAACAAGAGACTGGTTGGCTTTGTGGTCCGCATGCCCGAATCCACAGGCGGAGAGTCCCTGAGCACATATGTTTTTGAAAGCAACTCAGAAGGCGAAAAGGTCTTGTTATTTTCTTCATCGTAAGATTCCATAATATTTCAGCCCAAACAAAGATACTTAAAGGGTTATTTTACACAACCCCCCTGGATATTTAGTTGACTATTCTTCAGGTCCCCGTTGAGTAGTTTAGATAATAATACCTCCTAGTAAGGCCCCACTGAAAGAAAACTGGAGTATAATTTCCTTATGGAAAATACATATCAACCAAAATAAGAGTGAATGAAGAACTTTAATGGTGAAATGTAAGTGTTTAGTAGAGCTATCAGGAAATGTTTAAAGCAGTTCCCCTCAAATTTATTCTTTTTTTAAAAAGTAAAGCAAAAGTTACAATGGACAAAATCTATTCTCAGAGAGCAAACCAAGGAAGCAGATGTCAGGAAAGTACATCTAAACTGTTCTTTTCTTTAGTGTGAAAAACTGCATTCACTACTTAGAATTAACCAAAATGAATCAACCCTCCTTTTAGGAAGTATCTGTTTACCACTGTGTATGAACGTGCAGTGGTTAAATATGGTTAAGAGAGAAAGGAAAAACGTATCCCGGTAAGAACTTTAAACAATTTAATAGCTTCAGTTTTCACTTAACCTGGGTATTTTTTTTTTTTTTTTTTTTTTTTTTTTTTTTTGGTGGTATCCGGGCCTCCCTCTATTGTGGTCTCTCCCGTTGCGGAGCACAGGCTCCGGACGCGCAGGCTCAGCGGCCATGGCTCACGGGCCCAGGCGCTCCGCGGCATGTGGGATCCTCCCAGAGCGGGGCGCGAACCCGGTTCCCCTGCATCGGCAGGCGGACGCGCAACCACTGCGCCACCAGGGAAGCCCCAACCTGGGTATTTTTTGTATGCACAAACCGGCAACAGGAGACCAGGACAGGTGGACGCTAGTGTTCAGAGCCCTGTGTGATGAGTCTCCTAGAGCCAGGTCCTCTGTCCCCATGCTGATGTGAGCAGACAGTGGCCTCGTTGTACTCTCATAATCACATTTCTTTCTAAAATTCTTTATCCTTTTCTGCCTTTGCCAAACACTACTTTTCTTGTCTTTTGCAGATATGTTATGCTATTAATTTGGGAAAAGAAATCATTGAGGTTCAGAAGGTAAGATGCATTTTAGTGCTGGTTTAACAGAACTCAAAAGGCTATCTTTACACTTATTTCTCTCAAAAAGGGAAATGATGCTCGCTAGGCAGGGTGGCCAAGGTTGGGATTTCCTTTTAAGCCTTCTAACTACCAGGCATTTTTGATCAGCTAGTTCCACGGTCACTGGTAACACGTAGAGTTCTTAGTAAGTATCGGTGCTGTACCTCCTACTGTTTTATCAGTTTTTTGTTTGCTGTTGTTGTTGGCTAGACTTCCCTTTCTTTCAAATGAAGCTGGTACAACCCTCAGCGTCTACCACGCACTCTAAGGCCTTACTCCTGAGAGTGGTCACAGACCCAGCAACATTGAGACGTTACCTGGAAGCTTATTGGAAATGAAGACTCTCAGACCTGTCTATCAGCAGTTTGCAATCTTTCATTTACCCAACTAATTTTTGAGATTAAATTTTGTATAAGAAAAACCCTGGAATTACAGCAGTGAACCAGGGGGCTTCTGGTTCAGCACTGTCCAGTAGAACGTTCTGCAGTAATGGAAAAGATCTATTTAATATGCATATTGAAATGTGGCTAGTGTGACTAAGGAACTGGATTTTAAATTTTTTAATTAATGTAAATAGTAACGTGTATTGAATAGCTAGTGGGTATCGTACTTGTGCAATTCTAATCTATCAGGGAGGGGCAGAGAGATCAAGGACTAAGACCAACGTAATGAAAAAACAGCGAGCCCTGCAAGTTTGTATTTTATGGTGTAGATCAGAGTTGGCAAACTTTCTGTAAAGGGCTAGATAATAAACCTTTCTGAGCTTACTGTCTCTGTTGCCAGCTACTCAACTCTGCTGTTAACACAAAAGCTGCCATAGTATGTAAATGAATTGGCATGGCTATGTTCCAGTAAAACTTCATTTATAAAAACAGGTGGTGAGCCAAATGGCCATAGTTTGCCAACTCTTGGTATAGAGTAAAAGGAAAAAATGGAGTTTAAAAACAAAGGTCAAAGTTGGGAGAGAAGTTCCTCTCTGGACTCCTTCCAGAAAGATGATTCTGAGTTGGCTATGTAAATGATATTTTGGCTGAGGTAGAAACTTGACCTAGTTTCTGGAGGAGGTTAATTCAACTGAGGGTTTCTTTAGAGATTCATGGAGACCCACCTGAAGGCGCACATAGACGAGTCAGAAGGAATGAGGCTAGATTACAGAACATAATTGACAGCCAAGCCAAAGGGGTTTTAAGTGCATTTTAAGCATTTTCTTTTCTCCTTCTTAAACTCCCATAACTTCAGGATCCAGAAGCATTGGCTCAATTAATGCTGTCCATACCACTAACCAATGATGGAAAATATGTACTGTTAAACGATCAACCAGATGACAATGATGGAAGTCCAAGTGAAAATAGAGGCGCAGAATCTGAAGCATAACCTTCTTGCGCCTTTGGGTGAAGAGCACCCAGGAAGGAGAGCTACCTCCTTAAGGGTTTTCAACTTCTCTGATACATACAGGCACACCACTTGGTCTCAGAATGCTGACAGCCGCTTGTGGAACGTACTATTGATGCCTTGATACTGAGACTTGGGAGGGAAACAGTAAGAAATGGTTGACAACACATACCCATCTACAAATGTTATCTTAGGTGCTTTGTGGTAAGTCCTTTTCTTAGATTGCATTGTTCAGCGCTCAGAATGAAAGCTATGGAAAAAATGCGTTCACTTTATTTCAGTGTCATCTCTTTTCAGTTTCCAGTATCTTTTCAAAAAATGGTAAAAGCCTAGATTTATAATTTGATAAACACTAAATATTTCCTATTAATATAATCTATTTTTGTATTTTACTTAATGAGCTTTAAGTGCCTGTCATTCTGAAAACTGTACATTTATAATCAAGTTTGTCTCATAATTGGACCTAATAGCATTAATTTGTGCAGTTAGGTGATGAGCCCTGTGCTTTGAGGCTTGAGCACTAGCAGAAATGCAGGTCTAGTTTCGGTAAATGTTCACACGTCATGCAATAAAAAGACAGACAAGCAGATGAGTACCACAAAAGATGTTTAGTTTTACAGTGGAACCTTAATGAACCAGCATTCAGAAGTGTATGGTCCTTTAGATACTGTTTTTAGGGGTGGATCACCATGGACAGGGTGCAGCTCTACCACTTCCTGTTTCTTCTGAGCCAGACCCTCCTTAAAGGGACAAATTAACTTTAAAACTCACTTGAAGCACAGCTGGCCATGGGGCTTGGTATAAAAGTTCCTATTTCCACCCTGGCATGTCTGGTTCCAGGCATCCCAGCCCACTAGGAAACAAGTATAATGATCTTTAATTGGTACAGTATGTTTAATTATAACAAAGTTCAACAGAAATATCACTTTCTTTGTAATAAATTAACCTAGCAATAAAAGCTAGCAAATAAAAACTATCTTTCTATTTCTTTTGCTTTTTGTGGTTATTTTCTAGAACATCCCTGAAAAGAAACTAAAGTTGGTTCTGTAGCTCTAACAGTTAATTCCCAAAAGAAAAACCAGGACATCATAATGAAATCACAGCAGAGGGGATGTACTGTGCAACATGAGTGGAATAACGTGATCTCAATGCCAAGTTCTTAAAAGGTGCTGCTCTTAAAATGGCAGATTAATAAAATAACTTTTGCAACTCAAAATTAGGTTAAAGGGTTTAACTGAGGAATCCACTTCTATAATGTGTGCGCCATCAGAGACACAGTGAGCTAGTCAAAACAGTATGAAATTTTACACCATAAAATCATGACTTCAGTGTTAACTAATGTCTTATAAATTTCTGTATTGTAATCGTAGGTCAGTAAGTTCTGACAGGATTCAAGAGCCACAGTCCCCTGAAGTCTTGCTTAGAATTGTTCAGGATAGGAGGAGAACAACATTGTTAGAAACTACAATCAACTTTTTAATTAAAAAAATTTTAATAATGTGTGGCCTATAGAAAACAAAAAGACTAAACAAACAGAGCTACCATATGATCCAGCAATCCCACTGCTGGGTATATATCTGGAAAAGATGGAAACTAATTTTAAAAGATACATTCAGCCAGCACTATGTACAATAGCCAAGACATGGAAACAACCCAGGTGCGATCAACAGACAACTAGCTAAAAAAAAAGATGTGGTGTGCATATATATAAATACACACACACACAAACACACACAATGGAATACTATTCAGCCATAAAAAAAGAATGAAATATTGGCATTTGCAGAAACATGGATGGACCCAGACAATATTATACTTAGTGAAGTCAGTCAGTCAGAGAAAGACAAATACCATATAGTATCACTTATATGTGGAATCTAAAAATAATATAAATCTATAAACAGAAAAAGACTAAGACAAGAAAACAAACTTTACCAAAGGGGAAGGCAGGGTGGGGTAGATAAATTAGAAATATGGGAATAACAAATACTAGTATATATATATATATATATATATATATATATATATATATATATATAACTACTATATGTAAAATAGATAAGCAGCAAGGATTTACTGTATAGCACAGGAAACTATATTCAATATCTTGTAATAACCTATAATGGAAAATAATTTGAAAAAATATATATATAAATGAATCACTTTGCTGTACACCTGAAACTAGCACAATATTGTAAATCAACTGTATTACCAAAAAAAAAAACAAAACAATGTGGCTTAACTAAGCCACAAAGCCTGCAAACCATGAAAAACCGAGACTGAAATCCAATACATTAAAACTAACTTCACAAAAAAACACAGAACGAAAACACAAAATTAACTGAGCATATTCAGCAAGCACATATGACCAACAAAAATTAGTATCCAGAATATACAAAATATTCCTACAATAAGAAAAAGATAAATTGAAAAAAATAGAAGTCATGAAGGCATTTCATAGAATAAAAAATAAAAAGGGCTCTTAAACAGAAATATGTTCAATCATATAAAAATCAAGGCAATGCAAATTAAAACCACACAGATACTGACTACAGACTGCGGAAATTAAGCTGCTGGTAGGGATGGAACAATGAGGAATAATCTCACCTACTGCTGGGATGGGAGAACAGTTTAGCGTTCTCTCCAATGAACTTGCAGGTACACCTGGCCCTACCACCTAGGAGATTCACTTGTGACACACTGCAGAAACTCAACACACGTACCCAGAAACACATACAATGACAATTACAGCAGCACTATTCAAAGTATCCCAAATTTGGAAATAACCCAAATCTAACCTACAGACTAAGTATCTATTTATGTAACACAATATGAGGGAAATAAAGCTAAATAAACTATATAGCTATACGCATCAACACTGATGAATTTAAAAAATGACAAAGAAGGAGTCAGAATACATTTATAATAACTTTACAAAAACATGCGAAACACCATCATATTGTTTCTAAAAATATAGATGGTCGTAACCCCAAAGAAAAGCCCAGTGCACTGTGGTTTCCTCTGCAGTAGAAAGGGGAGCCGAGACCTGAGGAGGAATGATGGGAGCGCCTAAGGTGGTAACAATAAGCTCTTAACCTACCTGGTGGCTACACAAGCATTCTATTTTCATTCACTGAACAGTATATACATATTATATACTCTTGTACATGCATCATATTTTTAAATAAAATTTTTAAGTTTAGAAAGAGTGGGTGACTTTCAACTTAAATGTGTACTGATGCACATTAAGGCCCTCTGAAAATAAGTGCCATATAAATGAAAGGTGGGAGGGTGGAAAATGAGATTTTTGTTTTGAAGATTTAAGCATGCATTTTATTTTTAATAGATCTTTATTGGAGTATAATTGCTTCACAATACTGTTAGTTTCTGTTGCACAACAAAGTGAAACAGCCATATGCACACACGACCCCGTATCTCCTCCCTCTTGAGCCTCCCTCACATCCTCCCTATCCCACCCCTCTAGGTCATCACAAAGCACCGAGCTGATCTCGCTGTGCTATCTCCCAGCTTCCCGCCAGCCATCCACTTTACATTTGGTAGTGTATATATGTCAGTGCTACCCTCTCACTTTGTCCCAGCTTCCCCTTCCCACTCCCCATGTCAAGTCCATTCTCTACATCTACCTCTTTATTCCTGTCCTGCCCCTATGTTCATCAGAACCTTTTTTTTAGATTCCATATATATGTGTTAGCATACGGTATTTGTTTTTCTCTGACTTCACTTCACTCTGTGTAGACTCTAGGTCCATCCACCTCATTACACATAACTCAATTTCGTTTCTTTTTATGGCTGAGTAATATTCCATTGTATATATGTGCCACAACTTCTTTATCCATTCATCTGTTGGTGGACATTTAGGTTGTTTCCATGTCCTGGCTATTGTAAATAGTGCTGCATGAACATGTGGTACATGTCTCTTTTTCAATTATGGTTTTCTCAGGGTATACGCCCAGTAGTGGGAGTGGTGTTTTATTTTACATTTTGTTGCCTTTTTCATTTACCCACCAATATAAATACATAATCTGAATGAAGACAATACAAGAGTTATTCAGGAAGCTATTTAAAATTGATGAGGAAGAAACTCTAAAACTGCTCCGACAGGCAGTAGAAGATGAGAAAGATAGAAGATGAAAAATTAAAGAATAGAAAGGCAGAAAGCAGCCCCATATCAGAAAGAGTAAGAAAAATGTGAAGAGAAATTTAAAAGCTGGAGGCAGTTTTAAGACAAATCGAAAAACAATGGCCTGCGGTGTGCAGGCCTCTCACTGTTGCGGCCTCTCTTGTTGCAGAGCACAAGCTCCAGACACGCAGGCTCAGTAGTTGTGGCTCACGGGCCTAGCTGCTCCACGGCATGTGGGATCTTCCCAGACCGGGGCTCAAACCTGTGTCCCCTGCATTGGCAGGCATATTCTCAACCACTGCGCCACCAGGGAAGCCCGATCATATGGTTTTTATTCCTTCAATTTGTTAATATGGTGTATCACAAAGACTGATTTGCGTATATTGAAGAATCCTTGCATCCCTGGGATAAATAAGCTAGCCTCACCAATTTTCACTTCCCAGCATTGCCTTTGGTCGTTTAGCCACCTGTCAGAACTACCGTTAGGGAAGAGCCGGACCTGCCTTACACTGTCAACACTTAGCTGAGCCATTTACAAAGAAATAGTTTTTGGGCTTCCCTGGTGGCACAGTGGTTGAGAGTCCGCCTGCTGATGCAGGGGACACGGGTTCACGCCCCGGTCCGGAAGGATCCCGCATGCCGCGGAGCGGCTGGGCCCGTGAGCCATGGCCACTGAGACTGCGCGTCCAGAGCCTGTGCTCCGCAACGGGAGAGGCCACAGCAGTGAAAGGCCCGCGTACCGCAAAAAAAAAAAAGAGAGAAACAGTTTTTATGAGACCAACTCAAATACAGACAGTTTATCTTCAAACTTTTCAACAGCTAATAATTATATGCCAAGTGTATTTCTGCTTGTAGGAGCAATCATAATAATAGCTAATATTTATAGTAGTTTCCTAATAAAGTGCTTTATACAAATTAAATCCTCAAACAATCTATGAGCTATATTATTACACCATTTTATGCCTGAGGAAATGAAGCACAGAAAGGTTAAGTAACCTTGTAAGCAGCAAATCAGGATTCAAATCACAGTCTGGCTCCAAAATCTACGCTTCTAACCACTATGTGCTATATTACTAGCACACAGAGAAAACCGGAGACAAAGCAATCTCCAAATGCTTCTCTCAATACATGAATCTTTGAAGATTATTCAGATATTCAGTACATCAACTTAAAAGTGCATCTTTAATGCCTTATTACCTTTTGTACACATTCTGTAATGATTACTGTAATACTAATTTTATATAGTTGGTGCTTCTGGGTACAGAAGTGCTAACTGTTTTTCCCTCAGGTTAATAATAATGAGGGCATTACCAAAGAATGTGTCAATACACACAGATCTTACCTACACTACAGAATGTACAGTCCTTAAAGGTGATCCCAGAATTACGACATCAGATCAGCACTGATTGTGAGATAAATTTCATCTACTTTCCTGAGTATGTCTCCACTGGCAGGAACAACCGGCGCTATCCGGTAAACTAGGTGGTAAAGAAGAACCAAACTATTACAACAGAGGGAAATATCCATATACTTGTCCAAATCGACGTTTCATACAGTATATAAGAACTTTTTGTATAAACCAAACTCTCATTTTGCTATCACCATCTCGAATGAGTTCATTGCACAGTCCTATGACTTCACATAATCTCTACAGACCCACTTATTCTGGATTCCTTTTTTAAAACTGAAGTCTTTGACAACCTGTTAAATTGTTCCTAACATCTAAAACCAAAAAACTGTAGCATTAAATCTCTCTTAAGAAAAGGTATACCATCAGTCTGAAACTTTTGCACCTTAAGCTGGAAGAAGAACTAAAATTATTAAAATTGGTTAAAGTCTACGTTTGACCAATCCAACATAAAAGAGTAACGTGACAATGTATGTGATGGTATTGTCTCATCTTTCCCACAACCTTGCAAACTTTTCTTCTCAGAAGAGGAGCAGCAATCAGACTTTTTGAGCAAGAACATTTTCTCCAGCATAGTATTTAAAAGGCTCTCCTTTATTATGACTGTTTCAGTTCAAGTCATGACTGCACATGGCACTACAGCACTGCAAACTAATGATCCCTTCCCAGGATTAAGATTTAAAATTAAACATTCATGTGGGTTCTTTTATTTGAAAATTGCAAGCAATAAAAAGATTAAGAATATAAAAAGGAAAGAAAACAAAATGTCCACCTGGGATACACAAAGAGGAGCCAGTACCACTTTTATACTTGAAATTTTGCCTATGTGCACGCAAGTATTTTTTTAAAGAGATTCCACACGCTATTAGATCAAAGGGAACTCCAAAAAGATCAATATTAAGAACTACTGGTTTAAGACATTCAATTTTGAACATAAACATTCAGAGGAAGTAAATTTTTGAAATTATATTTATTAATGTTCTATTATATCAATGCATATTGTATTCTCTTAGAACTGGGGAAGAGGAAAGCCCCACTTAATGGAGATAACAAACTTGCCATCTTTTATAAAATTTAATTAGAACTGACAATGTTATGGTTAGTCCTTAATTCCTGAGAATCTGAACATTAAGTTTTCTGTGAGTTTACAACAAATGCTCACACTGATTTTTAAACTGCAGTATGTCTGAAAAAAATGAGAATATTAACATTAATACATTAGCAAGGAAAACTGTCATCTAAATGTGTACAGCAACTTAGGTATAAAACACTCAAGCCCTGTTGCTCTGCACTTTTAACAGCATTTAAATATGCCTGATCTTTTCAGAGATTTTATTTCAAATAAGTAAACTTATTATACCTCATCCAGACTGCAGTGACATTATTTTGAACTAAAGGCAAAATAATAATCTGTCACATTTTTCTCAATTGTAGGTATCCATGGAGTTAGCATGTGAACTCTATCTAGTATTGATAAAATAACTGACGTGTGGGGATAATGACAGAGACATCTGATTCTCTTCTATTTAGAATTTCTATTAAACGAGATGATTTTAGGGAAGTTAGAGAAGAAAAACAGAAAAAACAATACTGGTGCTATGAAACGGTGACCAATTTGATACAATCAAATGCAAGATATTAATATAAACATTTACAACAATGAAAATATAAATTATTAATTATGCAGCATGCTTTAGGGCCATTTCTACAGTTAGTACAAATTACAAATATTAAATGCCTTTAATCCATCCACTGTACATAACTCTGTAAGCCATGTTTACATAATAAACAAAAAACACTTCCTACCTATTCTGTTTCTTCTGAATTTTAACAGTGAAAGTGTTATCTTGAGCTGGGAAAGTTACCCTGACCGTGATCAATGAATACAGACAGGGCATTGTACACCCGTTCCAAAAGCTGGAAATCAAACAACAATGTTAGAATTACTTGCAGGATTTACCCAAAGAAATGCTTAATAGGCAAGTGCAATGGAAAAATCAACTATTTCCTAAAATGATGTTAGTATTACACATAAAGTTTTAAACTTTTTTGTTTTCACTGTAAAGGTATCATTGTATTATATTAAAAGATTATAGGCCATGATCAACCATTTAACTGATATAATCTTTACAAAAATAAAGCTAATAGCTTGCCAAGAACTAAATTTACTCAAAATCTTTCTGTACCTTTTAAATCAGTAAGTGATTTAGTTTATTAGAACTTTATTCTCACAGTGGTAATTTTTTAAAAGCCTGCACAGTGCTTAATCTGATTTCTTAGATTATACTTGGTTTAAAGAAAAAGTCTGCCCAAACCATCATCAAGACTTCAGTTCAACCTAATGTAGAAGAAACCTGAGTTTGGATGTAGAAATAAGAATTCATTCAATTTTCTCTGCTATCATACATAATGCCTTCAGCCAAAAGTAAAGCTTCAAGCAGGACTCTATGGCTTTATCTGTATTTTCTTCCCCCTTGAGTATTAAGTAAATCTTAAATTTAAAGCAGTTTTTGGAGGTTAAATGTTCTCAAAGCAATGTAAACTAGTTATAAAATATCTCACCACAGACAGCAGCAGCTCTTGTGAGCCACATGAAATTAACAATGAATCAGTTCACACTGTACAAAAAGAGTACATAACACTTGTGCCTCACCTCTAGTATCAAAACCATCTTCATATATCCCTTTTATAAGAATATTGATATGTATGCTTCATGAATTTCAGGCTCAATTCCTTTTGTTTAAACATTACTGGCTGTACATAGTATATGCACTGAATTTCCAATGACTGAGACAAATATGGATCAAAGACCTATACAAATACAAATTATAAACATTCATGTAGATTACAAGAGGTCTGAGGTGGCAGTTTAGGAATTTAAGTTAACCCTTCTAAAACTTCATTTCAAATAACTGTTCCCAGGCACATCTAGCCAAAGTCCAGACAAAAATCTGATTTTAAAATCTCATTCTCAACCTTTGAAAAGTAGAGCCTTTGGAAGAAGAATGGACTTATTAACTTTAGAGCACTGCCTTAGAGAGCTGCAGCATCTAAATATTTCCCAGAGATGTGACCCAGGAAACACTTGGTTATTAGCTTATTAACATCCATTTCATATACAATTCTGATGATTTCATAGGGGCAACGCATACCATCAGTATCATTTGACAACAGGATCTGCAGACACAGTGCTGTCGGACAGGTCTCCGTTGCTTGTTTTAGTCTCTTCTGGAAGCATGAGTGAAAATAATGGACATATTTATGTTCATTTTTAAAAATGAATTAAGTAAATAAAATTAAGAAGGACTAAAAAAATTAAGGACTATATTGCTAAATTTCAAATTAAGAAAATGCTACATCCACCAAATGTTTCTCTAATATCACAAATTATATGTAGTTTATTTACCTTAATTTTTTAGAAATCTAGGCTAAACATTGCAAATGTAATTGTTTTGACTGGTTTGTAATAGTGGTGTAGAATTGTGAGAGAGCAAAACTGCATCTGAGGTGGGTTTCACACTGCACATTCCCCCAGCTGGGCCAAGAAACTATAGTGCTATTATTGATAGAAACATGGTTACAAATTCACATATAAAACTCTCCAGAATTAATAACTTTCCAATTGTATTTATAATTTATTTTTAAATGCAGTTTTTTTATTATGACTGTGATAAAATGAATTTCTGCCTTTTGTGCAAAATGTCATATATATATATATACACATATATACATATATATACACACACACTTCATTAACAGAGAAAAACTATTAAATGTTTTCAGCAACTTTGACATCTCTGAGCAAACTTTAGCTGAAATAGAGTCCTAAAACAGAACCACCACCCAGTATCAGGCATGTGGGTGACATACATTACCCAAAACCCTAGAGAGCGCCTTAAGAACAGCAGTCCAAAGCAAGGAGCTCCACTGAGACCGAAATGTTTGTTTTGTCTTAATGCTTTAGGCCTTAAAGTAAATGGCCAATCCACCTGCAGAATATTCCTAGTTACCTAGGCTGGAGACAAGGTTCTGGCATCATGAAAGGCCTGAGCAGAACGTAAGCAATAACTCAATTTCTTCACAATTTAGATTATACTGACTCAAATTCTTCCAGATGGCTTTGCTAAATATTATTTTTAAATGAACCCAAACATAACACATATATTTATTTATTTAATAAATATTTAGTATCTTCCAGGTAACAGCCGGCAATCATTCTTCAAGAACACGATTATTATTCAGTCTAGATTCCAAAAATGCCTGCATATGCTAATAAGTAATACTGATGGAACATTATCAACAGGGAATAGGGTAACTGATAGAAGTGGTCTACCCAAATGAATCACCTCTATTCAGTGTGAAAAACATTTATTTTAAAATTTAACTGGCAAAATAAGATTAATAAAAACATCACGTTTTATGAAGTATCTTTTATTCTTGATTTGTGAAATACAAGTAAGAAAAAGGAAAAAGAGCAAACATGAAACCTGTCATGTTGCTGTACCTAGTTTTAAGCTTCCAAAGAGGAAACCTAAGTTACATAATTTCCATAACAGAAAAAAAGGAAATATCCATTCTTCAGGGAAGACAATTGTTGCTAAATTTCAAGTTTGAGAGAAATGTACCAGGAGGGTCCCTTAAGTATGAAATGCTGAACAATTTACACCCACAAAGAATATAATGGACAGAATCCTCTCCTTAATGACTATCAGCTATTATGGCTCTACTGCTCTCTAATTCTCCAAGGCCTGGCTATGGAGGAGCACAGGAGGCTATTACTGTGACATTGAAATGGCCTTGACTATTTTATGTCTCCTTAATCACCTGTCCCACACATTCAGTCAGTGTCTAGTCATCAGCAGCTCTGACTTAAGCCAACATTTAGTCTCCTCCTCTAATTTGTTCCTTCTTATCTGATACAGTTGAAGGGTGAAAGAAAAAACCCTAAATTTGGTAAATTTTTTTTAAATTAAGAGATGAACTGAATAAAGAGTTATCTCAGAACGAAATGCATAAACTATGTTAAATTTCTTTTCAGTTTCACAAATGATCCCCTTAGGCTTTACTTCTTTAAAAAGACATTTCTAGGTCTATATTATTTTTCAAAAAGAAAAATATGACTAGATAAAATGGGGTATTCGTGTCTACTACTAAAGACAGATTTATTGGTCTTTCCAAATTTAAGCCACTCACTGACCTTCTTTCTCTTTCTTTTCTTGGTTTTCTTCAGCTGCAGTCTTGTCAGCTCTGAAGAAAATTCTTGCACTGCTCAGTGAGAAACAGAGCAATTCAAATTCCTAAGTAAATTAAAAAAAATTAGAAATAAAAGCTGAAAATACTTCAGTAAAACATCAAAATTATATTTAATCTCATTATTTCTAAAAAGCTCTAGTGAGTGCAAATCGCAAATACAGAAACTGAACTGTGTAATCCACCCATTTTTTAAGATATGAGTCAAATGGCTTCCAAATACCATTCATTTAAAAATATACTCTTATGACCACTATGCATCTCACTTGTTAAAATGGGAGTTTCAATATAATTTATGTTTCGTCAGTGATCAAGAAGTAATAGATATTAAAAAGTCAAAGCAGGGGCTTCCCTGGTGGCGCAGTGGTTGCGCGTCCGCCTGCCGATGCAGGGGAACCGGGTTCGCGCCCCGGTCTGGGAGGATCCCGCGTGCCGCGGAGCGGTTGGGCCCGTGAGCCATGGCCGCTGAGCCTGCGCGTCCGGAGCCTGTGCTCCGCAACGGGAGAGGCCACAACAGAGGGAGGCCCGCATACCACAAAAAAAAATAAAATAAAAAATAAATAAAAAATAAAAAGTCAAAGCAGATCTGTTACTCTACCTGTAGATAAACATCCAGTCGCTTCTGAGTGAGATTCATGGTTTGTAGTAGTTTTTCATCCTGACTAGCTGACTGCACATTCTGTTGCTTAGCAACTGCTCTTATCTCCTTCAGGTACTTCTCTCTAACAGACTGGAACCAGTGAAGTGAGTCAAATTCCTGGTACTGATCCAAAAGCTTCAGAATATAAGCCACACCTAGAGTCACCAGCAAAACCAAAACGAAATTACAATGTGTAGACAAGTTATATTCTACTCCACCAATAATTCCTAAAATTAAGCTAACCATTTTGAATTAATCCTCTTGCAAATTACATTTTACAGCACAAATGAATCAGTTTAGCAACATGGCTTAATTCCTCCTTAAAAACATATAAAGAACTAAAAAAAAGGCCAATCAAGAAGAAATAACATGGCTATGAAAATCACCTGGAGATAACACAGGGCTGTAAGGGTGGGGAAAAACTTCCACTGCTAAATAGACAACAACTAGGAAGCTACAGGGAAACTAAATACAAGATGCTCAAACTGTAAATAAAACCACAACAAAAACAAAGCCTAAATAATTAGGTCCAACCACTCTAAGTGATTAGCAATACCAAAGGAGCATGAACAGCAGTATAAATAACAATCAGATGACCCAGCCAAAAAATAAACAGTAAACACAGCTCGTGAAAAACAAACCTACAAAGAGCACATAGCTCTATTCTCAAGCAAACATTTTGAAAAATCCCTTGTAAGGTAAACATAAAATTCATGAGAAAACAATTCCACTAAGCTTACCCATGGCAAAGCCATCATCAGTAAAGGCAGCTCCAATTTTATTTTTTTTATTCAATTTCTCCTTACAACTAATGGAATGCTCCACAAAGTTGAGGGTCTAAAAAGATATAACAACATATTAGAGAAACAACTGTGCTAAAAAATCTTCAGTTCCTAAAACAGACATTTCAAAAATTATAAACGGGATCTCTTCTAAGCTCCTGTCCTTTTGATTTGAAACATTTCCCTCATATAAATAGCTTCTTGGTGAGGTCATAATCTGTGTAAGTATCTCTTAATGGTTCTTCTTTCCAAGCCCTTTAAACATGAGCACTCCCTCAATCACCACTTAACCCAAGCACAGTGCTTTTGTGTATGGTTCATTCTAAAATATTATGCACATTTAACAAATGAAGGCATTGAGACTTGAGAGGTTTACTAACTTGCCTAAAGTCATACTCTAAATCAAAGTTGTAGTCAGAAAAGTAGGCCTGCTTTACTTAAAAGCTTAAGCACTCTTAAGCATGTCAGTCCTTACTTCTGCCCACCCAATTCATTCTACAATAGTATTTCTTACCATATTCTCGGTTTAAAAGGCTTAGTTAGTCACTTGGATAAACAAATTCCCCCCCAAAAAAGCACTTCCCTAAAAGTTTAGCTCCTCTGAAATATCTTATCTAATCATAGCATTTATTCAACAAATATTTACTGAAACTTAATAATACCAGGCATTATTAAATAATTACAATAAAAAAATGAATACCATCAAAGAGTTCATACTTTACAGAGCAGCACTCCTGGCAATGACAGAAAGGCTGTGTATCTGCACTGTCCGATACAGTAAGCCACTAGCCACATATGGCCACTGTGCACTTGAAATGTGTATGGTAAAACCTAGGAACTGAATTTCTTTATAAAATTTTAACTAATTTACATTTAAGTAGCCATTAGGGGCTACAAAAGGATAGCACAGCACTGGGAGACTGTTTAAAAATAATTATGGTACAGTGTGATAAGTACTATAATAGCCTACATTGGAAACAAGATTATCAAGTTCCACTTTTTTTGCCTATAAAACTTACTTGGCAATTAATCACATTTTATAAAATCTTTGTCAACTGTTACTTAAATCTTCTTTAGATATCTCATTTATGTTTGTCTTCTTTCTGGAATTAGATTATAAACTCAAGGACACAAGAACAGTGTCCTGGGCTTCCCTGGTGGCACAGCGGTTGAGAGTCCGCCTGCCGATGCAGGGGATACGGGTTCGTGCCCCGGTCCGGGAAGATCCCACATGCCGCAGAGCGGCTGGGCCCGTGAGCCGTGGCCGCTGAGCCTGCGTGTCCGGAGCCTGTGCTCCGCAACGAGAGAGGCCACAGCAGTGAGAGGCCCGTGTACCACAAAAAAAAAAAAAAAAAAAGAATAGTGTCCTATACTTCTCTTCTTTGTAGTGTTCGTAATCCCTCTTGTTTTCTCCATCACTAACTGAATTCTGACAGCAGCTCTGCAAAACTAGACTCTTCCTCAATCCCACAAACGGTTTGCCATTGCTGTTTACCATGACTTCAAATTAAAGAAAGATGGTAAGAACTCACCATGAGTTAACTACACTATTATCAAAGTATAACTAAGATAGACTCGCCTCCAATCTGACACCTTATATTCATATCTGAAGATGAAAAGATAATGCCTATCAGATAACTGTGGACATTTCTGCTACATAACAATTATTATAATAGAGCATTAACAATTAATGTATTAAAAAAAACAGTAGAAAGGAAAATGCGTGAAGAAAAAAGCTGTCCATAGACCATCAGCTACTTTCAATGGATAATAATGGTTCTAATATGTTAGAACATATGTGTTAATTCAGGCAGCAACGTGAAAAGTTATAACTCGATCAAAGTTAGATGTAATCAAAAGCTAGGTCTGCTCAGTGATATTTAGATTTTAGAGCTATCCATTTACAAATTTTTTAAGAAAGAGCTTTGTTATAGAAACCTTTGTAGAAAAATAACTCTTATTGCTAATATATACCTCTCTAATTTCTTAACTCCATTTTCCCCACTGTGACAATTGTTTTTATATTGCGATTTTGGTTAACTTGAGCTATTTTTAAGATGCCAACCAGAATTAGAGCAAAACATACCATATACTACAACGAGAAAGCACTAAAATTTTAGCTTACATGTTCATATTTACTACCAAAAAGACAGAAGTTGTCCTCAAATAGTATGCTTTTAAGAAATACTTCATATTGTAACAGTCTACATTAATCACTTAAAATGACTATATGGTATAATTCAGCCCAAAGATTATATGGTTGGTGTGTGTGTGTGTGTGTGTGTATATATGTGTGTGTATATATATATATATATATATATATATATATATATATATATATATATATATATATATATATATATATATAAAATAGTGTATGCTCAAGTAATTTAAATCACACTAGGATTTCTCTGGCTGTTATGAATAAGAATCTATCTGAACTATGAATAAGTCTCATTCTACATAGCTAATAAGTAAAAATTCTAGGCTGCATTCACTGAGACCACATTTAGTTTTATCTACCACCAGAAAGTCACCAATATAGTCTGTTTGCATTTCCTGCTGTAAAAAAAACTGGATCTGTTTATTAATACTTTTTCAAAAAATTCATTTTGGGTACTAAAAATACTCACCAGAGGTGGAACAATGATATAGAAATTTCGGAGATGTATATTCTTTGGCCTTCGAAATTCTGGAGCAAAAACATCCACAAGCATTTTGAAATACTCTGTGCCTTCGGCAGAATTTCGTGTGTGATCACTGAGGACTGAATCCAAATGCCTAAAATGCAAAAAAATTATTTACTTGGTTCCTTTCTCAAAAGAAGATGGGGATTTTAAAATCCACTTCTAATTAGTTTAGATGAGAGCACTCAAAAATGTGAAATATAAGACATCTCTAAGTAATCTTCCTTGGGGTTCAGAATAAACTCATTTTTTTATGGACAGAGGCTAATCAATATGATTTAATTAACTTAGTCCCTAAAACAGAATATGTAGGGCCTCTTGGAACTTTATAGAGTTTTGTATTTCTTCTCACAATGAGCCCTGTACAATTCCATTTCATTGTAAATAAATTCCTTTTCATCTTAAATCTCTTCACTAACACTTCTTCTATACCTCCTTACCTCAACTGAAACCCATCTCCTTTTGAAGAACTTAGCTTCCCACTCAACCTTCAAAAACATTAGCTGCTTTTTCTCCTACATCCCTTATGTATAGCTATTACCACTTTCAAATTATTATTCCCCCACCACTAGACGGTCTTAGAAATCTCTCCTTTGAGACTCACATGATCCAACTATATCCAACTACCCCCTCCTGAAAGCAGGCATCTATAATGGTTTTAACCACTGCTCTACATTTATTTATCTTGGACTATGATACCTACTCCAGTTCTCCTCCAACATTCTGGAAGACTTAATGTCCATTTATATAATCAGTTCATTATCATAACCTCATAACTCATTGACTTCACCTGCCATGAACTTTCCTTCACTTGATGAGTAAACATTTTGGGCGAGAATACAAAATAGGTACTTGCCATTACATTGCATCAGGGGGCCCTATAATGTCATGTCCTGTTACTGGTGATGCTAAGTTTGATCACTTGGTTAAGGTGGAATACATCAGTCTTTCCATTGTGAAGATGTTTTTTCCCTTTGTGATTAATAATCAATTTCTGAGATAATTTTTTCATAGTGAATGAATACTCTGTTCTCCAAAAATGTTTGAGAACCCACTGACGATTTGTCTCATTTCAAGTATTACAGTGATGGCTGCAAAACTGTTTCTTTTTTCCTAAATTTTCTCATCCCTTCTGTATTTACTAGCTGGCTAGCACTGTAAAAAGGAACTTTCCCTCTGCTTCTCCAACTTTTATTATCACTATACTCACAGTTTCTTTTTTAATTCAATGTATTCTAAGCAATTTCTACCATTATTCTTTTTGATATTCAAATTGTCTCCGGGCTTCCCTGGTGGCGCTTCCCTGGTGGCGCAGTGGTTGAGAGTCCGCCTGCCGATGCAGGGGATGCGGGTTCGTGCCCCGGTCCGGGAAGATCCCACATGCCGCGGAGCAGCTAGGCCCGTGAGCCATGGCCGCTGAGCCTGCGCGTCCGGAGCCTGCGCTCCTCAACGGGAGAGGCCACAACGGTGAGAGGCCCGCGTACCGCAAAAAAAAAAAAAATTGTCTCCACTTTGCCCAGGGGTGCCCCTTCATGCCTGACTCAGTAAGTGTTACAATTATTAATAATATAACTTAGTTTTCTAAAGACTTTCTTAACAATTCTGCATGCCTCTCTCAAGTTTTAAATTGTTTTCCAAAATCACTATTTACTCAAGTCTGTAATCTGCACTGTCCCATAAAATAGTCATTAGCTATTTAAATTTAAATGAAATAAAAATTTTAATTCAGTTCCCTAGTCCCATTAGCCCTATTTCCAGTATTCAACAGCTACATGTGGTAGTGACTACTGTACTGGACACTGCTGCTCTAGATTACATGAAAGGAAGGACTAGTATTCTAGAAATACTAGTTGGCAAATAGAAATATTTAAAAAGAGTAAAAAGAAATAAGTGAAATGAACTTTATTAATGAGATATTTGGCATTCTTTTTTAAACACTAAATCCTCAAAATCAGTTATGAACTTTACACTTTAGAACATTTCAATTTGGACTAGCCACATGTCAGGGGTTCAACAGTCACATGTATTAGAGACCATGGTCTAGAAGATTCCTTTTAGGGAAGTTGGAAAGACATCAGAATACTGTAGTCTTGAAAAAATTATATTTCATAAATTGAGACCATTACTTGCATAGTAAAAACACTGACATATAAGTTTATATTACCCTCTAGTCTTGTCTTTAACATTTAAATGAACATATACTTTTTAAATCTCCAAATTTAAATTATTCCAAAATTAGATTACCTAGCTGCTTTTAATGTTTCTTCTGCAAGCCCTTCTTCTTTTACTAGTTCTTCAAAATTTACAATATCTTCAAGATCAGGTACAAATCTACATAAGAATTTGGGAAGGAATTTATTAAGTTAAATATGTGCAATCGACACAGATATGAAAGCAGTACTGTAAGACTAAATTTTTTAACTGTATCTTTGGAAAGAATTTTGCATTTCAGTTATATTATTAATATCGCCACTTTAGTTCCATAATTGAATTTTAGATATATGAATAATCAAATTATCCTTAAAAATCATGTACTCTATAGAACTATTCACAAACTGTACCAATAAAAGAAATTAACTATAACTTTAAGAGAAATAAAGCTTTTCAACGGTCTGCTGTAGTCTTAAAATTTGAGAAAAGATTTAACTAGTATAACTAATGATTTCCTGCCATATTTGATCTCAAAATATATCAACAAAAAAAGAAAAAAACCCTCTCTACAATATTACTTATAAAAAAGACAGATTTAAATGACATAAAATTTCTAAATGGCATAAACAAGGCAAAAATATGTTTGCATCCATACCTAATGGCATTGCTGCTACAATGAAGGCCACCAGATCTTATCATCCGTACATAGCCCATAGCATTACCTTAAAAACCACACACACAAAAAATCAGATGTTTATACAAATAACTCTAAGTTCTAATAATCAGGAATACAGTTATTTATAGCAATTACAAGGTTTCCACTCCTAAGTAGCAAGAGATTTTGCTGTATTTTACACTTCAGTTTTTGCTCCATAAAAATAAAACTTACATATTTGCGCACTTAAAATATAAATGTACATATATACATCTATATTAAATATTTTTAAAATAAATGTAACTTTCACTTGTAAAGTCATTAAATGCTGACATTTTAAAAAATCAAACACTTTAATATATTACTATATCAATAATTTCTTCACTCACATTAAGTATGTGTCTGTGTCTCTCTCTCATGTTCATACACACACACAGCTGGAAGTGATATTCAGAAATCCTTATCTGATGCCTCCCAAACTAATATCTCCAACCTGGGCTACTCCTCTAGGCTTTTTTATCCAATGCCTACACCTACATGTCTAAGACAAATTTTAATTTAGTAAGTTCAACTCAAACTCAAGATCTTCACCCCCAATTATATTTTCTACCTTAGAAACTGACAATTCTATCCTTCCAGTGGCTCAGGCCAAATGCGCTGAAGTCATCCCTGACTCCTTCCTTTCTCTCACACTTTATATCTAATCAATGGGCAAATTATGTTGGCTCTACCTTCAAAATGTAGCCAGAAACCAACCAGTTTTCACCACCTTCACAGCTATCACCCTATTCCAAACCAGCACCATCTCCTGCCTAGAAATGCAATATGCAATGGCCTCCTGATCTACTTCCACCTTTAGCGTCCCACCCCTCAAAATGTTTCCTTCACATAGCGGCTGGTGGTTCTTTTAAAACTAAGTTGGAGCATTTCATTCCTTTTCTGAAAACTCTACAATAGCTTTCCATCTCAGAATAAAATCCAAATTCCTAACATGGTCATCACAGCCTTGTATGATCTTGCCCCTTGCTGCTGTTCTGATACCATGGCCTACCATTCAGGTCTTCACTAACTCCATTCCAGCCCCTATTTCCCCAAAATGCCAAGCAGACTCAGGCATTTTACATTTACTGTCGCCTCTTTCTGGTATACTCTTTTCCTAGCTATGCATGCACATGGCTTATTCCTTCATGTTATTTAGGTTCCTGCCCATATGTCACCTCCTTAGAGCTTTCCCTGAATATCACTAAATAGCACTGCCCAGCCCCACTACATCTCCTTACTCAGCACCTATCACTGATACATTATATATCTCTTTGTGTCTCATCCCACTAGAATGCAAGATCCATGATACAGCTTTTGTTTTCTTCACTGCTCTATCCCTAGAGCCAACATTTCCTACTCAAATGAAATGAAATTACTTGGGAGAAAGAATAGACAAAAAGGTAAGAAGCTGTTAACATTTCACAACCATATATTACAGTAATATGTACTTTACATACATAATCTCATCTGATACCTTTTAAAACCCTCAAGTAGTATTACTGAATCTATTTTAAGGCTTATCTCAATATGAGAGATGATGTTAAAATGTTTCTTTATGCATCTTAGAAAAATCAAGTATCTAGTGTGATTGTTTTCCTCCAAATTGTCAAACTGGTATCTGGCTGATCAAATGTGCTAGTGAGAAGCAAACAGAGAGTAGCAGTTAAGAGCAAACCTCTGAAGCCAGACTAGTTGGGTTCAAATATGGACTCTGTACTTTTTAGCTATAAAACCTAGGTCAAGTTAGAAACTTTGTGTCTTAGTCTCCACATCTGTTAAATTAACCTCTAAAGGGGCAAAGACTTTGTTTATTGTCATAGGTATCACCAGCACCTAGGAACATTGTGTTGTCCTCAATAAACCTGTGGAATGAATGAATGGAAATAACATTTACTTCATAACATTGTGAGTTTTACATGCATTAGAACACATAAAGCACTCAGAACAACCTTGGCACACAGTAAATAAATGCTTAATAAATGTTAATGGTTGTTAATCATTTCAGCAGGCAAAGGACTTAGACCAAAGGACTTCTCACTTTGCTCCCGGCTCTGAGATTCCTTACTCCTTTTCTCAAGAGAGTGAAGAGACTCAAAAGCACATGACAATTTTTTATAGGCAGAGGTAAAGAATTTATATTTCCTAAGAAGAGAATAAAGAATAAAATGCTGGAACAAAGTAAAAAGGATAATATGCGCCAACTGCGGAATACACGCTAGTGGCAACAAGAGGTGTCGTTATTTTTTGTGTATTGGGGGAAAGTGTGTATTTTGATGTGTATTGGGGAAAAATGACTAGCATACTAAGCTCATGATTTAATGATAATTACATAGTACAAAATTATACTTTTAAAAAATATAAAAACATGAAATAAATACTACTACAGGCAGTATTCACATGGAGGAAAAAACTCATATTGGTGTATAAATTAAGTGAAGTTTTAAGCAACGCTGCTCCAGAAAAACAGCTCTTAATTTGAGGCCCATGGCCTCTGACTTTGAGCATCTGAACTCCAGTGTATCATATGCAAAATGTATGTGAACGAGCACATGGGCATTGTTCTGGGAAAAACAAAAATCAGTCCAGAGTTTTCACCAGATTCTCAAAAAGGGTTAAAAACTATTGCTCCAAAACTTTACAATCTAATATGTCATCAAATATCACTATGAATAAAAAAGTACTTATTTGAAAATACCTCATTATTAAATTGTTTAAAATTAAAAATTTACTAAGGTAAAATTCCCTAAGTTCTTGTACTAATACAAAATAGAAAGGCCTAATATGTAAGCCAATTAATTTATAAAACTTAAGCTAGTGCTCACTGAGTTTACTACCTAAATGCTTATAATACCCTTCCCACTAGTAAACTTAAAGCCCCTTAGAACAAAGGCTATTTGTATTCTCAGCATCTAGAAAAATATCTGGTATAACAGAGCCTTTATAAATGTTTGATAAATGAATGAATGAATCTCAGGAGGCACAATTTTACCAAATTATAGTCAATAAGAATTTACTAACTGCTTGGTGTCTGCAACTGTGAAGAATACAAAACACCTTTGGACTTGGGGCCAAAAAAGTCCCACCAACGCCACTTATTTCTCTTGAGTTTCTCTTTTTTCATCTTTAAAAACATGACTACATGCCTATCTCAAGGGTTACTGTGCGGATATTAATAGAGATAATATATGTGAAAAGCTCAAGTAAGCATAAAGTTTTTTAAATCTAGGATTATTTTTAAATGCAGTTCTTGTTTTTAAATATATTATTACACATTTCAGAAGACAAGTTCTACTTGTAAGCAGGACAACTCAAGAAATTATATATAAATATGATATGATGTAGCATAGAAAAATTATTAGTTAACTTTTCACATAAACATTTTACACCTTTGCATTTAGGCTTAACTTTTAAAAGTGTAAAACAGTGCCTTGAACAGAGTAGGTACCCAATAAATAGTTACCAGTTGACTATTTACCATGAGTATGGCCTTAGAGATGAGTTAGTTATTATATTTAACTTAACTGAAGAGCTTAACCACAAAAATAGTTATTTATATTATTTTATTTAAAAATATTTCATTTATTTAAATTAATCCACAATCTCTCAATTATTATGCACCAACAGTCTAATCATACTTGAAAAACTTTTGGTAAGAAAAGGAAATTATTAGTGGAATAAAGCTGAACTCAGGCAATCACATATTAAGTTTATTTGTATGAGATACTTAATATATGAGATAGATTCTTGGGATTTGTACTTTATTTCCCAACACTTTTACAATAACTTACCAATCTGGCTGATGAGTTGCCTGAACTGATCAAGGTAGCTTTGTCCCTCTGGGGTTATTCCAAGTTTTCTGATGCCTCGATTGAATTTTTCTGCTCTTTCAAAAGGATACTAGAGATAATTTGAAGACTACCATTATTAACAAAGACCCCTAAAACATAAAATGCCTACCATGACAATACCACTGTCCTTTCTAATTTTGTATTTCCATTGTGCTTAAAAAAAAGTCACTGAACGCTAATGAAAAAAATTTATAGCACAAAAACTACCAATATTCAAGGTCAATACAAATTAAATAAGGAGAATAATTATTAATGCCACCAAATTTAGGTTTTCCACCAACATTATTTGTCTCCCTAGACCCAACTACTCTGTCAGATAGATAAAAGAAATCAATTCCTCCTAGAAACATTTGTTCAGAAATGTGTGACCAAGTTTCCATGGCCTGAGAAGTATCAGGGACTTATAATTTTTCAAGTCTTAGCCAATTAAAAGATTTAGAAAATTACTCATTTTATATTAATAAAAAATGGAAACAATACTTATCCAACAACAGTATTATTATTTATTTCTCTAAACACTAGTAACTTCTGTTCCAATAAAGATGAGAGTGAATATAATTTTGTACTGATAACTGTAATCTGTAATTTTAATAATTATTTCACCAGAAAGTAATATTTTGCCGCTCTGACACTGAAAGGAACTAACAACTAGTGTATAAAAGGGCTGGAACTAGGTGATGCTTAAGACAGTTCTGGATGCGGCAAATCAAATGTAAGATCCGTCTAAGCCTGTTGGTTCCCCATCCACATGGCTATATGCCTCTGTACTGTTACCACTTGCAATTCTTCATTTCACCATGGGAAAACTTAGCCCTGAGGGCGAAGGGAAACTGACATTCTTATAAATTATAGATGGGACTGTCAGTTGGTACAGTTATTTTTAGAGTACTTGGCAATATGTATCAGAATTTTAAATACTCATATTCTTTGCCCTTTTCCTCTTCAAGGAATCTTTCAAAAATATTTGAACACAGATAAATGTTCAAAGATGTGATGTGTAGCACCGTTTGTAACACAGAAAAATCAGAAAAAAACTAAATATCCACTCAGTAGGAGAAGGTTAAAGGAGTTACAGTATACATCTTTACTATCAACTCTTTAAAAGAATGAGGTAGACCTATAAGCACTGACATGTGATAAGCACACTGCAAAACAGTATGTTTAGTTTTAGTCCATTTTTGTTAAGGAAAAAAAAAGCAATATTTGTAATGCACAAATACATGTTTATCACACAGACATCTGGAGGGCATCACATGACACTGTTAATAGCAACTGCCTCCAGAAAATGAAACCGGAAAGAAAGAGAAATGAGGGAGGATATTTAGTTTATGCATTCTATATTGCCTAAATGTTTCAAAATGAGTATGTTCTGCTTGTGTATGATTTTAAAATAAAGAAAGGTAACACCTGACTACATTGATCATTTAATTTTTCCTTACACTTTTGTTTACAGTGAATGCAAAGAGTAAGAAATTGCAAGGGAAAATATAGAAAACAGGAAGCCAAATCAAGGAGACGTTATGCGAAAAATAATAAAGAAAAAAAAACCCCAAGAGAGTAACTCATAATGAATTTTAGCATAAACATTTGCCATACAGGCAAACCTTGGAGATATTGCAGGTTTGGTTTAAGACCACCACAATGAAGCAAATATTGCAATAAAGTAACATGAATTTTTTGGTTTCCCAGTGCATATAAAAGTTATGTTTACACTGCACTGCAGTCTATTAAGTGTGCAATACCATAATGTGTAAAAAAAAAAATGTACATGCCTTAATTTAAAAATACTTTATTACTAAAAAATGCTAACCATCATCTGAAAATACAGGTTTGCCACAAACCAATTTGTAAGAAAGGCAGTATCTGAGAAGCACAATAAAGCAAAGCACAGTAATATAAGGTATGCTTATATACTCAACAGTTGAATCAAACTACCTTAAAAAGAATATGTAAAAATACCTTATGATCATTTTGGTCCTTGATTTCCCTGAAAAACCGAATATCTTTAATCAATCTGGATTTGATATGTTCATCATACATAAATTGGCTAAATATATAGAACTTCTTTTTCAGAAACTGGTAGGTGAAATTAACCTATAAAATTAAAATTTCAGAAATTGGAGAATGTTATGAAAATTAATTTCAAATCAATATCACTGAATAAAATAATCTATAAAGTCTAATTCATGTTGGACCTGAAATATTTTTAAAAATGAAGTTTTTTTTTGCCCAAGTTTACAGAGCTTTCTAAAAGCTCCCCTTAAATATTTTTATGACACAAAAGGAAAAAAGAAATCTAAAAAATGGAAAATATTTTCATAAAACTAAGAGCTATAGTGAGAATCATAAACCAGATTTGACACTCTAGTTTTCGTCATAAACCACACTCAGAAGTTTCTATGTTCCACCATTCATAAGATTACTTATTACTAATCTACATGTATAAAATGATACTAAAGTAAGAAACATGGTGCTCTTTGACCTTTCCTGAAGGAAGAGAGTAAACATCAATTATTTATCCATAAATATTTTGAGCATCTCTTATGTGCAAGGCAATGTGCCTGCTCTCATGCTAGACATGGTCATCATCATGAAGTGTATATTCTAGCAGGACAGGCATTTTAAGACAAGTATATGTTAAATAAACTATTATATCTCAACTGCAATAATTTCTAAAATGAGAAGTATAGGTGTTCTGAGAATGGGTTAAAAGGCCCTGACCTAGACTCAGAAAACACTGAAAAAGTAGGACTGGAGCTGAGATTAAAGTCAAAGTAACAAGATTAATTCTGACCTATAGATGAAAGCCTTGTACTAATTTCCATCCCCACCACCCTCAAATATTACTAATTATTTTAGCATATGTATGCCCTTTTTAACAGTCTTCATCACCCAGTTATAGAAATGCGTGCTTTCTCAGAACTTTTCTTGTGGCTTAAACATTGCTTTTTCTTGATCTCCTCAGCAGTAGTAGTCTTAGAAGTAGTCTCTTCTTTACCCTTTCCATTCCTTTTTTTCCATACATTTATTTATTCATTCATTCATTCATGGCTGCATCGGGTCTTTGTTGCTGCGGGGGCTTTCTCTAGTTGCGGCGAACGGGGGCTACTCTTCGTTGTGGTGCGCAGGCTTCTCATTGTGGTGGCTTCTCTTGTTGCAGAGCATGGGCTCTATGGCGCGTGGGCTTCACTAATTGTGGTGCACGGGCTCAGTTGCTCTGCGGCATGTGGGATCTTCCCGGACCAGGGCTCGAACCCGTGTCTCCTGCACTGGCAGGCAGATTCTTAAGCACTGCGCCACCAGGGAAGCCCATACATATCCTTTCCATTCTTAAGAGTGGGTAACTCTGCCAGCCTCTGATCTTATTTCTTCTACGCTCACCTCATCATCACCAGACATCAGGAATTTACATTCATTAGTGTGGTTAACTGATTAACAACTGTTTTTCCTGCTGGAGTACAATTACTATGAGAGCAGGAAATGTCTGTTTTTCTTATCCCAGTGCCCAGCACAGTCCTGAGACACATAAAATATGAGCATAATTATATCTGTTATATGAATGAGTGTTTGTTTGACAGATGAGGTCAAAGAAGAGTTTGATCCTTAAAGGTTCAGAGTTTATTCATCCTGAAAGGCTCAGACATCTCGACATGGATGACTCCTTGTTTTAAATTTGAAACTCTGACTACCTATGTCCCCTTCCTCTATTGATAACCACTAACACAGAGATCCAATCACATTACTTATCAGCTCAAATACTTCAGTGGCTTCCCCACTACACTAAAATGGTCCCTATGTAACTTTCCAGTCATGTAACTTCTCCCTATTCCCTTACTCCCAAATACGCTTAATAACACTTTACTATTTAAACATTTGCATTCTTCTTTCCTCAAGGAGAAACTGTGGCCTGAAAACCAGGTAAATTTAAAGACTTCTCTTTTTCCATTGAAGGAAACATAGCATATAAGCTCAAATGATTCTCGCAAGTGACTGAATGCCCGTTTCTAAGAAGATTCAAGATATTTTTTAAGCAAATTGCTATTTTTATGGATATCAAATAACTAGTAAACGCCCTCCCAAAAAAAGAGCATGACTGATGTTAAATAAACTATCAATGATTTGCTTTCAGAAGCAACTTACAGAGAATATCAAACAATCCACCCAGATATATACTTATGCTAATGTCCTCAAATCTCCAATGTTATTTAGAATGATGATCTTAAGACGGTAAAACGTTCCAAAGTGCCTTTTTTTTTTAAGATTTTTTTTGATGTGGACCATTTTTAAAGTCTTTACTGAACTTGTTACAATACTGCTTCTGTTTTATGTTTTGGCTTTTTTGGCTGCGAGGCATGTGGCATCTTAGCTCCCCGACCAGGGATCAAACTCGCACCCACTGCACTGGAAGGCGAAGTCTTAACCACTGGACCGCCGCCAGGGAAGTCCCTAGAGTGCCTTTTGAATTACAAAGCTTCCATCACATCTAACACAATTTCAGTGACAAACATTTTAATTATACCAAACAGAAAAATGGAGATTAAGGTATAATATAAACAAGCAATAATGTATATTTACTACAATATTTGATGAAAAAAACTATTTTTCAAACTACCAAATTCAACAGGGGTCTATTACCCACACAACCTCCCTCCCAGAAGGTTCTTACTGTTGTATTCATGATTCCTGTGCCATGTGTTCGAATTGAATTAGCAATATGCCGAATGTTAATAGTGTTCAAATGTTTGTTATTGCTTGTTCGTTCAATAAAAATCTGTAATGAAACAAACACAATCAATAGCAAACACTGGCCAGTTAACCCAAGAATTTTACAATTTTATTTTATTAAAGATAATTGAAAAGTCATTCAAAAAGATAATACAGTCAAAGCAAAGGAATAAACAAGATGATCTCTAAACAATTATTTGTTGTCTTCTTTATTTTACTAACTTGCACTACTGAGAATCAATTCTTTGCCCCTCAGCCTTTCTACATTAAAAAAATTTTTCTTCCAGGCACATTATGGTCACATTATCCTTGACAAAGGAGGCAAGAATACACAATGGAGAAAAGACAGCCTCTTCAATAAGTGGTGCTGCGAAAACTGGACAGCTACATGTAAAAGAATGAAATTAGAACACTTCCTAACACCATACACAAAAATAAACTTAAAATGGATTAAAGACCTAAATGTAAGGCTAGACACTATAAAACTCGTAGAGGAAAATACAGGCAGAACACTTTATGACATAAGCAAACAAAGCAATTGACAAAGGATTAATCTCCAAAATATACAAGCAGCTCAATGCAGCTCAATATCAAAAGAACAAATAACCAACCCAATCCAAAAATGGGCGGAAGACCTAAATAGACATCTCTCCAAAGAAGACATACGGATTGCCAACACACACATGAAAAGATGCTCAACAGCACTAATCATTAGAGAAATGCTAATCAAAACCACAATGAGGTATCACCTCACAACAGTCGGAATGGCCATCATCAAAAAATCTACAAACAAAAAATGCTGGAGAGGGTGTGGAGAAAAGGGAGGGAACCCGTGCTCCGCTACAGGAGAGGCCACAACAGTGAGAGGCCCGCGTACCGCAAAAAAAAAAAAAAAAGTCATGTACCACAGTGTTCACTGCAGCACTATTTACAATGGCCAGGACATGGAAGCAACCTAAATCTCCATCGACAGATGAATAGATAAAGAAGATGTGGCACATATAAACAATGGAATATTACTCAGCCATAAAAAGGAACAAAAATGAGTTATTTGTAATGAGGTGGATGGACCTAGAGTCTGTCATACAGAGTGAAGTAAGTCAGAAAGAGAAAAACAAATACCATATGCTAACGCACATATATGGAATCTAAAAAAATGGTACTGATGAACCTAGTGGCTGGGCAGGAATAAAGACACAGACGTAGAGAACGGACCTGAGGACATGGGGGTGGGGGGAAGGGGAAGCTGGGACGAAGTGAGAGAATAGCACTGACATAGATACACTACCAAATGTAAAATGGATGGCTAGTGGGAAGCCGCTGCATAGCACAAGGAGATCACCTCAATGCTTTGTGACCACCTAGAGGGGTGGGATAGGGAGGGTGGGAGGGAGGCTAAAGAGGGAGGGGATATGGGGATATATGTATACGTATAGCTGATTCACTTTGTTGTACAGCAGAAACTAACACAACATTGTAGAGCAATGATACTCCAATAAAGATATTAAAAAAATTTTTTTAATAAAAAAAAATTTTTTCTGAAACTCACTCACTTGATTGTTGAGATTATAGAGGTATCGAGACACAAATATATGAATGTTTCTCATAATTTCCAAGACATCCAGGCCCTACAAAACAATCCACAAAGAAGTTCTATAATTATTAGTTTAAAATAATCAGACATATCAATATAGTGACTTACTGCTTACACCAAGTCTCCCAATATTTTTAAATTATTTTAAAGAACAACTATACAAAAAGTGCAACCAAAGGTTAAAAAGAGCCTTCTGACATGTACAGTTAGGACTAACTGCTTGGGGAAATCTGACTGCTTGTTATCTTATTCCTTTTGTGTAGACAGGAACAGTTAAATTTAAAATTTCAAAGATCCATGACTCACAATCATTTCACCACCACTCTTGAGAATATTTGTCTTCCCAAGGATCTTTTCTATATTTTTTGCAAAGTAAATTAATGGCCAGATTATAAAAATAGATTTTAGAATCTATTTTAGATTCTAAAAGAGTCTAAAATAATAGCCAGATTCTGGCTATTATTCTATATATAATAGCCACAATATGTATTATAAATATGTATTATATAATATATAAATACTATATATTTATAAAATATATACTTTTTCAGGCATTGTGCCTTTTTCAGGCACCTTGCACTTTTTCAGTGCAAGCTTCTTTATATGGAATTCTCCAATATGAGGTATTATTCTTCTTAATTCCACAGCTGAAGAAAATGAAGCTAAGGGAGTTCCGCAAGGAAGCTAGGAAGAGGCAGAACCCAGGGATTTAAAAAAAATCTAATTCCAAATCCTTATGCTTCTTTTAATCATACTAGACCACTTTTAATATACAAGTTACCTAGTAAGAATCCTCATTCTTCAGTTATTACTCTAATACTAATAGCATCATATAAACTGTTCCATAGCTTTTCTAATTGGGGCTCAAAGTAATCATCACAATACCCCTTTGATTAAGCTTTTATTATAGATTTTCTCATGTTTTAATCTAAAAATTTATTTACTCATTTTTTTTCTCCCACATGAGCTGAGACTGTTTTTATTTTTGTATCCCTAAATGTAGTTCAGTGTCTAGCATGTTTTCAGTAAATATTAAATTTATAAATAAATGAATGAAAGGATATACAAACTGATCCTGCAGTTGGTCCCTATAATATGCAGTAAGATGAATGAAAAATTATGACCCTCAACTTCTGGAATTGAATTAACATTTTTTGGTAAATATTATCTGGATTATCTTAGAAAGAATTACATGCAAATTAACTGAAAACAAACCTTTGCACTCATGAGATACTGCCATACTGTAAATTAGCTTATTGAATTAGTAAACCTAAATAGTTGTTTGCACTCCTCATTTTAAGACAAATACAATTACATAAATTTAACCAATTTTCTAACATATGAAAGTTTATATATTGTATCTAGGTTTAAAATCCTTAACCGTCACCTTGATTAAACTTTTTAAAATTCAGCAGAAGTCACCTCACTATCCCAACATGTTTCTGAAAAGCTGTATATAAATCTATGTATATTTCAAATTTTCAACAAAAGTAGAAGTATAAACATTTGGAAGGCTGTGGTAAATTCTTTCATAAAGCAAATTAGCACCATCTAATTTTTTATTCTTCTCAAGTATGAGGTTTTTTCTTGGAATATAAACATGTACTAAATAAAGTAAAAAGAAAAAATTTTTCTTAGAGAAATACTGTTATCATGCTACAGTCAGACTATACTAAGAACAGTTTATACTATACCTGTTCCAAAGTCTGACTAGGAAGATGTGCCTCGGTCATAACCAATCCATAACGCTGAGTAGCTAAATTTCTCATTTCACTGTAAGTGGCCCAGTCGTGAAGAGCTACTGTTGTTAGATTGTAGAAAGTCTTGTCTAGGTAATGAGTTACATAAGCTTCAAAAAAAAAAACAATCAAAACTTTTCTGATTCATGAACAGTAGGAAAGGAAGAGAAATGAAAATAAAAAGGAAAGAACTTGTCTTTGAACATTAAATTTCTGCCTTTAAAATAAGGTGCTAGGAAAATAAAAATGAAGAAACAAAAAGGAATTCAAGAATAAATGCACAAATACAAAGAAAGATTTTCTCAAGGTTTCGTTTTTGTTATTTGCTCTTTAACAGGGCAAACAGATATAGAATATGACCCTAAGAAGGAAAGCAGAACACTCACCTCGTATGTCAATGAAACGATTGAAAAACCGAATTGGATTCAGAGAGAAAAAAAGGGCCAGGTCTTTCATGCCAACTTTGAAAGGGTTTCTGTCATCCAGCTTTAAATGAGTATGCACAGAAAGTCGCAGGTCCTTCTCTATTTCTTTGCACAACTTGTCCAGCAAATGCTATTCACAAAAGAATTGCTATCTTAATTTTTCAAAATAATATTCTAATTGTATTATTCTTCTAGCTGTCTATGTTCTCACTGTTAGAGCTTTAATATCTGTGCGATGAAAAAATTTGTCAAACTGGTTTAAGAGTCTAAATACTCTATGGTAAAATATTATTTTATTGGGAGAGTGAAATTATTTTGCTATCTATTGAAAATCAATGATTTTTTTTTACCAGGGAGCAGTTAGATGAGTTCTAATGAATTCATTAGTATTTTAAGTATAACAGCCTTGAAAAAAAAATCAAAAGCTAACGTCTGATGGCTTCATTACAAGGAACATGAATATACGATATAAAGCATAAAATTTATAGAAACCAGCAACAAAGGAGGAAAGGTCCTGAGAATATGCAAGAGAGAAAATTTTTTAAAAGCTTCCTTGTAATAATCATTTAAAAAAAAAAATCACAAAACTCATGAGCTAAAGGCAATGAAATTAATCATTTTTTCTGGCATACCACGGGGTTCTAAGTACTGACCAGACATGTATCTCATTTTCTAAATACAAGTATTTAATATGAGAAATTATATTTTAAAATTTCACAATTTTATCAAACCTATATAAGGTTTATATTGTGAAGTTTACTCATTTTTAATTGCTCCCTCCATATAAAAATACTGCTAGTTGGAAATTTAATTTTAAAGATATCAGTGTTTATAATACACACTTCATTAAAACAGGGACGGATGTACTATATTGCATTCAAATTATCTGTTACACAAGTAATAGGACTTACACTTTTAAATATAAAATATTTCAGTCATTAGCTTTCCAAATGAAATTCAATAAAACATTAATAGTTAAGTTACCTTAACTATATGACCATTAGCTGCAGACAATAGTCAAACCAATTTTTGCATTTGCATTCTTCTAACAAACAGAACTTTAAATTCAAATATCTACTTACTAAAGTAAAAAAAAGTTTTCCAAATTCCTAATCTGATTTCTATATTAAAAATTAGGAATTAAAGACCAATTTCGCACAATAGTGATAGTTCCTTTGTGATTTACAATAATAATCTTAAATTTGTGAAAGCCTGCTTCAATCCAAAAAGTTTTTCTAAGCATTGAAAAGCTTAAAACGTGTCTAGAATGCAATCTCAAAATATGTTACCTCATTTAAAATTTCCATGATTTCCTTGTCATAGCAATCCAGAAGTACTTCATAGGACTCTAAATGTCTTGCATGCATCATAGCAGGTACACAGTCACGTAAAGCACTGAACATGTACTAAGATGAAAAGTAGAATGTACATGAATTTAGAAAGATTACATTTCTAAATTATATTACAAAGGTTAATTGTCTACCTTAAAAGACAAAACCTCAATCTGAAGGCTGTTTTTTTTACACATGACTATCTTACTTTCCTAAGTAAGAGTCGAATTTTATTCTCTAAAGCATATACTTTAAGTATACAAAAAATTCACATTAACTTATCCTTTTCCTACCTTGATCATTCAAATACACTCGTTTCCATAAAGAAATGGAAAGATCTGAACAACATATAACTTACTGACAAATAAGTCATATTATTTTGACACAAACTAAAAACCCAGTGCAATGAGAATGATTAGGAATATGAGGGGAAGAGTGAAATATATATTAATTCATTAGTAGTAATATAAAATTTATCTAAGACTATAAATTTTATTGAATATGCATAGCACTGTTAAAAAAACAGCATCAGCAGTTTTAAAACAGTTTATTAAACGATCTATTTTAAAATTAATTAAAGTGGTTTACACAGTGACTAAAAAAATGATGGGTTTATTCTTTACATTATTCTTTACTTACATGTACTCTGGCTGCATCAACAGCATTTTCATATACATCATCTAAATAAATTGGGAAGACAGCTCGATGCCAGTATAAAAAACAACAGTCACATTGTGTTTGGACTCTACAATGTAAAGTAATAATTAGTGGTACCAAAATTGAAGTAACCCAAAAAAATAATAAAAGGAATGACATTATATAAGGGTAAAAGCTCTGTCTTACTCCTTTTTTTGTATTCCTTACATCATTTAACCCAAAATTAGTACAGAAAAGCCACAAAATAAATATTTTTCAAATTGAACAACAGTTAACAAAACACTCCAATACCCGACACTGTCAGAATTCTGCAAATACACTTCAGTTTTAAAGCATACTTAAGAAACAATATAGGGTGGGATAGGGAGGGTGGGAGGGAGGCTAATGAGGGAGGGGATATGGGGATATATGTATACTTACAGCTTTGTTGTGCAGCAGAAACTAACACAACATTGTAAAGCAATTATACTCCAATAAAGGTATTAAAAAATATATACAGATAACTTTTAGAGTTTAAAATAAATTTATTTTCAATATTATTTGATATGACTAGACTTACAAGACCTGCATCACATGCACCTGTCTCAAAGCTGAAACGGAGACTTTTTAAAAAACTGTGACCAAAACAATGACAACAACAACAAAAACCAGTCGCATTCAACCTGTCTATAATCTTTGCTAAGTGGCTATTTCACACGTTATCGGGCAACAAAATGATCATTAAGTATTTCAGAGTAAAGAAGGCTCAGTATTTCTACCAATGGTGGAAAGTTAAATGCCACTAACTACAAAAATCTGAGCTTCTCAGAATAACAAAAACATCATGTTACAAATATGAGCATTAAATACAAACTGTGCTGAAACCTTAATTCGGCTGGGAATCAAAATTCAGAAGACCCACTTTCCCATTAAGAAACTTACTGCTTACTTAATAAAAAGAAAACAATAAAGCCACAGGAGCTATATAAATAAGCCTTCCAAAACCTAATTCATCTTAGTGACTGGCTAACCAACAATGTAATTCAAATTCATGCCCCAAATAAAATTACAGAAGACTATGTGAGATGGCTCTAAGTCTCTCACAAATAGATGAAGTCTTGTTATAAAGCAGCAATTTTAAGTCCATCAGAGATACGCATCACAACAATCACAATATGTTCCAGGGTCTGCCAGATGCTCTAAAGGCTGTATCACATTTTCTCATGTGAGTTCTTCCAAAAGCTACATCCTTACTTAGAAGCAAAGTTAAAGAAATATGATCGCTTGTCACAGTCTACTTTTAGTCATGCTAAAAAGTTATGAACAGGAACTAATGGTCTACCTAAGTTATATTCCTTGTCTTGCTGTCCTTAAAAAAAAAAAAAAAAAAAAAAAAAAAAAAAAAAAGCCTTAGTTTAAAATAATCAGACATATCAATATAGTGACTTACTGCTTACACCAAGTCTCCCAATATTTTTAAATTATTTTAAAGAACAACTATACAAAAAGTGCAACCAAAGGTTAAAAAGAGCCTTCTGACATGTACAGTTAGGACTAACTGCTTGGGGAAATCTGACTGCTTGTTATCTTATTCCTTTTGTGTAGACAGGAACAGTTAAATTTAAAATTTCAAAGATCCATGACTCACAATCATTTCACCACCACTCTTGAGAATATTTGTCTTCCCAAGGATCTTTTCTATATTTTTTGCAAAGTAAATTAATGGCCAGATTATAAAAATAGATTTTAGAATCTATTTTAGATTCTAAAAGAGTCTAAAATAATAGCCAGATTCTGGCTATTATTCTATATATAATAGCCACAATATGTATTATAAATATGTATTATATAATATATAAATACTATATATTTATAAAATATATACTTTTTCAGGCATTGTGCCTTTTTCAGGCACCTTGCACTTTTTCAGTGCAAGCTTCTTTATATGGAATTCTCCAATATGAGGTATTATTCTTCTTAATTCCACAGCTGAAGAAAATGAAGCTAAGGGAGTTCCGCAAGGAAGCTAGGAAGAGGCAGAACCCAGGGATTTAAAAAAAATCTAATTCCAAATCCTTATGCTTCTTTTAATCATACTAGACCACTTTTAATATACAAGTTACCTAGTAAGAATCCTCATTCTTCAGTTATTACTCTAATACTAATAGCATCATATAAACTGTTCCATAGCTTTTCTAATTGGGGCTCAAAGTAATCATCACAATACCCCTTTGATTAAGCTTTTATTATAGATTTTCTCATGTTTTAATCTAAAAATTTATTTACTCATTTTTTTTCTCCCACATGAGCTGAGACTGTTTTTATTTTTGTATCCCTAAATGTAGTTCAGTGTCTAGCATGTTTTCAGTAAATATTAAATTTATAAATAAATGAATGAAAGGATATACAAACTGATCCTGCAGTTGGTCCCTATAATATGCAGTAAGATGAATGAAAAATTATGACCCTCAACTTCTGGAATTGAATTAACATTTTTTGGTAAATATTATCTGGATTATCTTAGAAAGAATTACATGCAAATTAACTGAAAACAAACCTTTGCACTCATGAGATACTGCCATACTGTAAATTAGCTTATTGAATTAGTAAACCTAAATAGTTGTTTGCACTCCTCATTTTAAGACAAATACAATTACATAAATTTAACCAATTTTCTAACATATGAAAGTTTATATATTGTATCTAGGTTTAAAATCCTTAACCGTCACCTTGATTAAACTTTTTAAAATTCAGCAGAAGTCACCTCACTATCCCAACATGTTTCTGAAAAGCTGTATATAAATCTATGTATATTTCAAATTTTCAACAAAAGTAGAAGTATAAACATTTGGAAGGCTGTGGTAAATTCTTTCATAAAGCAAATTAGCACCATCTAATTTTTTATTCTTCTCAAGTATGAGGTTTTTTCTTGGAATATAAACATGTACTAAATAAAGTAAAAAGAAAAAATTTTTCTTAGAGAAATACTGTTATCATGCTACAGTCAGACTATACTAAGAACAGTTTATACTATACCTGTTCCAAAGTCTGACTAGGAAGATGTGCCTCGGTCATAACCAATCCATAACGCTGAGTAGCTAAATTTCTCATTTCACTGTAAGTGGCCCAGTCGTGAAGAGCTACTGTTGTTAGATTGTAGAAAGTCTTGTCTAGGTAATGAGTTACATAAGCTTCAAAAAAAAAAACAATCAAAACTTTTCTGATTCATGAACAGTAGGAAAGGAAGAGAAATGAAAATAAAAAGGAAAGAACTTGTCTTTGAACATTAAATTTCTGCCTTTAAAATAAGGTGCTAGGAAAATAAAAATGAAGAAACAAAAAGGAATTCAAGAATAAATGCACAAATACAAAGAAAGATTTTCTCAAGGTTTCGTTTTTGTTATTTGCTCTTTAACAGGGCAAACAGATATAGAATATGACCCTAAGAAGGAAAGCAGAACACTCACCTCGTATGTCAATGAAACGATTGAAAAACCGAATTGGATTCAGAGAGAAAAAAAGGGCCAGGTCTTTCATGCCAACTTTGAAAGGGTTTCTGTCATCCAGCTTTAAATGAGTATGCACAGAAAGTCGCAGGTCCTTCTCTATTTCTTTGCACAACTTGTCCAGCAAATGCTATTCACAAAAGAATTGCTATCTTAATTTTTCAAAATAATATTCTAATTGTATTATTCTTCTAGCTGTCTATGTTTTCACTGTTAGAGCTTTAATATCTGTGCGATGAAAAAATTTGTCAAACTGGTTTAAGAGTCTAAATACTCTATGGTAAAATATTATTTTATTGGGAGAGTGAAATTATTTTGCTATCTATTGAAAATCAATGATTTTTTTTTACCAGGGAGCAGTTAGATGAGTTCTAATGAATTCATTAGTATTTTAAGTATAACAGCCTTGAAAAAAAAATCAAAAGCTAACGTCTGATGGCTTCATTACAAGGAACATGAATATACGATATAAAGCATAAAATTTATAGAAACCAGCAACAAAGGAGGAAAGGTCCTGAGAATATGCAAGAGAGAAAATTTTTTAAAAGCTTCCTTGTAATAATCATTTAAAAAAAAAAATCACAAAACTCATGAGCTAAAGGCAATGAAATTAATCATTTTTTCTGGCATACCACGGGGTTCTAAGTACTGACCAGACATGTATCTCATTTTCTAAATACAAGTATTTAATATGAGAAATTATATTTTAAAATTTCACAATTTTATCAAACCTATATAAGGTTTATATTGTGAAGTTTACTCATTTTTAATTGCTCCCTCCATATAAAAATACTGCTAGTTGGAAATTTAATTTTAAAGATATCAGTGTTTATAATACACACTTCATTAAAACAGGGACGGATGTACTATATTGCATTCAAATTATCTGTTACACAAGTAATAGGACTTACACTTTTAAATATAAAATATTTCAGTCATTAGCTTTCCAAATGAAATTCAATAAAACATTAATAGTTAAGTTACCTTAACTATATGACCATTAGCTGCAGACAATAGTCAAACCAATTTTTGCATTTGCATTCTTCTAACAAACAGAACTTTAAATTCAAATATCTACTTACTAAAGTAAAAAAAAGTTTTCCAAATTCCTAATCTGATTTCTATATTAAAAATTAGGAATTAAAGACCAATTTCGCACAATAGTGATAGTTCCTTTGTGATTTACAATAATAATCTTAAATTTGTGAAAGCCTGCTTCAATCCAAAAAGTTTTTCTAAGCATTGAAAAGCTTAAAACGTGTCTAGAATGCAATCTCAAAATATGTTACCTCATTTAAAATTTCCATGATTTCCTTGTCATAGCAATCCAGAAGTACTTCATAGGACTCTAAATGTCTTGCATGCATCATAGCAGGTACACAGTCACGTAAAGCACTGAACATGTACTAAGATGAAAAGTAGAATGTACATGAATTTAGAAAGATTACATTTCTAAATTATATTACAAAGGTTAATTGTCTACCTTAAAAGACAAAACCTCAATCTGAAGGCTGTTTTTTTTACACATGACTATCTTACTTTCCTAAGTAAGAGTCGAATTTTATTCTCTAAAGCATATACTTTAAGTATACAAAAAATTCACATTAACTTATCCTTTTCCTACCTTGATCATTCAAATACACTCGTTTCCATAAAGAAATGGAAAGATCTGAACAACATATAACTTACTGACAAATAAGTCATATTATTTTGACACAAACTAAAAACCCAGTGCAATGAGAATGATTAGGAATATGAGGGGAAGAGTGAAATATATATTAATTCATTAGTAGTAATATAAAATTTATCTAAGACTATAAATTTTATTGAATATGCATAGCACTGTTAAAAAAACAGCATCAGCAGTTTTAAAACAGTTTATTAAACGATCTATTTTAAAATTAATTAAAGTGGTTTACACAGTGACTAAAAAAATGATGGGTTTATTCTTTACATTATTCTTTACTTACATGTACTCTGGCTGCATCAACAGCATTTTCATATACATCATCTAAATAAATTGGGAAGACAGCTCGATGCCAGTATAAAAAACAACAGTCACATTGTGTTTGGACTCTACAATGTAAAGTAATAATTAGTGGTACCAAAATTGAAGTAACCCAAAAAAATAATAAAAGGAATGACATTATATAAGGGTAAAAGCTCTGTCTTACTCCTTTTTTTGTATTCCTTACATCATTTAACCCAAAATTAGTACAGAAAAGCCACAAAATAAATATTTTTCAAATTGAACAACAGTTAACAAAACACTCCAATACCCGACACTGTCAGAATTCTGCAAATACACTTCAGTTTTAAAGCATACTTAAGAAACAATATAGGGTGGGATAGGGAGGGTGGGAGGGAGGCTAATGAGGGAGGGGATATGGGGATATATGTATACTTACAGCTTTGTTGTGCAGCAGAAACTAACACAACATTGTAAAGCAATTATACTCCAATAAAGGTATTAAAAAATATATACAGATAACTTTTAGAGTTTAAAATAAATTTATTTTCAATATTATTTGATATGACTAGACTTACAAGACCTGCATCACATGCACCTGTCTCAAAGCTGAAACGGAGACTTTTTAAAAAACTGTGACCAAAACAATGACAACAACAACAAAAACCAGTCGCATTCAACCTGTCTATAATCTTTGCTAAGTGGCTATTTCACACGTTATCGGGCAACAAAATGATCATTAAGTATTTCAGAGTAAAGAAGGCTCAGTATTTCTACCAATGGTGGAAAGTTAAATGCCACTAACTACAAAAATCTGAGCTTCTCAGAATAACAAAAACATCATGTTACAAATATGAGCATTAAATACAAACTGTGCTGAAACCTTAATTCGGCTGGGAATCAAAATTCAGAAGACCCACTTTCCCATTAAGAAACTTACTGCTTACTTAATAAAAAGAAAACAATAAAGCCACAGGAGCTATATAAATAAGCCTTCCAAAACCTAATTCATCTTAGTGACTGGCTAACCAACAATGTAATTCAAATTCATGCCCCAAATAAAATTACAGAAGACTATGTGAGATGGCTCTAAGTCTCTCACAAATAGATGAAGTCTTGTTATAAAGCAGCAATTTTAAGTCCATCAGAGATACGCATCACAACAATCACAATATGTTCCAGGGTCTGCCAGATGCTCTAAAGGCTGTATCACATTTTCTCATGTGAGTTCTTCCAAAAGCTACATCCTTACTTAGAAGCAAAGTTAAAGAAATATGATCGCTTGTCACAGTCTACTTTTAGTCATGCTAAAAAGTTATGAACAGGAACTAATGGTCTACCTAAGTTATATTCCTTGTCTTGCTGTCCTTAAAAAAAAAAAAAAAAAAAAAAAAAAAAAAAAAGCCCTGATGTTCCCATTACACCTATCTTTTGAGTATCATTACATATACCTACTTACCTTTCTCTAAGTTCACTTATAAGATCCAGCTTTTTCATGACTACTTGAAGTGGAAAGAGTTCTTCATCTTTAAATGTTTTCTATCAGGGAGGGGAAAAAGGCAGAAAAGTTGCACTTGAAGGACAGGTTTCTTAGGTCAGTAATAAGGGAAGTGTGAAACCTCAGATCTCATTTTTATTCCATAAGTAATAGCAATACACTTACCATTTGTGTGCCAACACTTAGTGCCAACGAAACAATAAGTCGTCGTTGCTTTGTGCTTGGTCCATTTAGAGTGTTTTCAGCCAAAACTAGAGCAGAGAGCACATCAAGACGCTGTTCACTATATTTTTTGTCAGAAATTACTCTTTTCTTAAAGATAAAAGAAAACAGGAAATATCAGCTTTAAATCTGAGGCAATAACAAAAGACGCAGAAGAAAAATTTCTCAGGTGTCTTCCATGATTCAATTTAAGAGCACTTACACAAATACTTTCCCCGTTCAGCTTCTTGTGATAATGTTAGATGCTTTACTGCCGTAACATTATTGCTGAGCACTGTCAGGGACAGCAAATTACTAGGCATACTTCAAAATTACCATATTAATGTAATAAGAAAATCATTTCTTAGGCTTCCCTGGTGGCGCAGTGGTTGAGAGTCCGCCTGCCGATGCAGGGGACGCGGGTTCGTGCCCCGGTCCGGGGGGATCCCGCATGCCGCAGAACGGCCGAACGGCTGGGCCCGTGAGCCATGGCCGCTGAGTCTGCGTGTCCAGAGCCTGTGCTCCGCAACGGAAGAGGCCACGACAGTCAGTGGCCCGCGTACCACAAAAAAAAAGAAAATCATTTCTTAAAAGAAGATGCATCATATTTTAAAAATGCATAATATGTCATTTTTTAATAGAACTGTGTTAATGCTGCAAGTTAAGAGTAAAGATAACCCTGATCAATCTAAGTAAAATCATAAAATACCATGGAGATTATAACCAAGAATATTGTGTTTGAAGAAATGGAGTACACAGGTTTAACTAGAAAACACAAATAAAACAACAGGAAGGGCAAACTAGAAAGATAATATAATTATGCTGAATACATACGAACTTTCATACCTTGGCCACGGAAATAGAATTAAGAGCCTGATGCTGAAGGTGCTGCGTTATATGTGAGACTGAATCAGCCACAACCAGGCTTCTCCTGTAGAACATATGTTCTATTGCCTAAAAAGAATCAGAAGTGATTTTATGAAAATCAACTCAAAACGTTTAGGCAAAATTACAGCATATCTTTATGACCTTGAGCTAGGTAAAACATTTGTAAATGAGATGCAAAAAGCACTACCATAAAGGATAAGACTGGTAAATTCAACTATATTAAATTAACGATTTCTATTTATCAAAAGTCACTATAAAGAAAATTAAAAGACAAGCCAACGTGTGAGAAAATATCTGCCACACACAAGGGATTAGTACACAAAATATGTAAAGACACCAAACAAATTAAACACTTCTTTTAAAAAAAGGCAAAAATTTCAATAGATAACTGAACAAAAGACATGAACATATTTTTCACAAAAGAAACACAGTTAATAGTATTAGACAAGATACTATCATTAACAATCAGGGAAATGAATGTTAAGTATAAAATCATTTATAAACACCAACGTGCACACACACACAAACACACACAAAAGCCTGATGATACCAATGCTGGCCAGTTAGGGAACAATGGGAAGTCTAATATATTGTGGGAGGTGTGTAAACTGATAGAACTACATTGGAAAACAATCTGGCATCATCTTGAAAAGCTGATTATGTACATATCACAGAACCCAGCAATCCACTCACAGGTATACAATACTTCAGAAAAACTTCTGCACAATTACACCAAGAGACATATACAAAAATGGCAACATTATTTATAATAGCAAAAACTGGAAAAAAACCCAAAAGTCCATCCCCAGAAAAGCTACACAGTAATGAAAATTAATGAACTACAGCTACTCATCCCAACATGGTTAAGTTCAAATAAAAAATTTTGAGTAAAATGAACCAAGCCAAAGAATACATTAATACAAATTTCAAAAACATAACTAAACAATGAATGGTTGATAGATTCATTCATATGTGGCAAACTAAAAAGAAACAAGGGAATGATAAAATTCAGGGCTGTGGTTCCTCTGAGGAGGTCGGATAGGATGCGATCAGGGAGGGACAACACAGGGGCTTTGAAAATATTGGTAACATTCTATTTCCTAAGTGGGATGATAGGTTTTTAAGTGTTTATTATTTTTAAAATTATGCTTATATATAAGATATATATGCATCTATACATATATACACTTCTGTTTGTATTTCATAAAAAATAAATATAACTGGTAATACCTTAAAGAAAAAATGCTAAAAATCTAAAGACACAATCTCCAAACTCTCTTTATTTCCTAAGCAAATCTAAAGCCACTATTAGCAGAAATTTACTAACAAATCTTTATTTCAGTTTTTACAAAAGATTAAAAGTGGGCTCTCCTGCCTGTAAGTTTTTTTTTATTTATACAGAGTATGCTAAGAAGCATTTTACTACATTTTCAAAAGTATTCAAATCCCAAAATTATAACACTTTCTCTAAATTACAAAATAAACAGCCTCATGCTGACTAGCCTCATATGCATTTGAATACTATAAAATAATATTAACATCTCATGTATTTTTAAAACTCATGCAACATGCTTAAAACTTCCGTGAGTAAAACTTTACCAATACTTAGGCTAACCTTTTCATTTTCCTTCTTTTCTCTTTCACTACATGTTAACTTTTAATAAAGTTTATTGGCCATTCATAGAAAACTACTCAGAAATTTCTTTCAGTGGCTAGTTCCGTTATCCAACTGAGAGATAAGTACACTTTTCCATAATTTTTTTATTCTCATAATCAAGAAGTCAAATCTTACCCAAAAAAAAAAAATCCTGCTTTAAGCTCGGGTCATTTCTCAATTATAATGGCAAGGTAAAATAATCTAAAACCTACCTTGAGAAGTTCAACAAGCCTGCATAATGCCTTAACTGATGTTTTGGTCATTGGCTTTTGCATGGACATGTAGAGATTCATTGTGGTTTTAATAATGGTACTAATACTATATGCATATAAAAAGCCCTATAAAAAATAATATAAAACATTGATTATAATCACAAGAAAAGGTTTAATGTCTTCAAGATTTCATTCTCTATGTAATAATAATGCTTCTTCAACTTGCCAATAACTAGTGTTTTTAAAGTTCATTTTAAAGTCAGCTCCTAAGACTCTGAAATATTCTTTCTTACACAATGTTATACATGGTGGTTAAGCTTCAAAGCAGCCCTTAAAAGTTATGTAACCTATCACTTACCAGAAGTTTAGTACGGTTGACATTACAGCATATAACCACAGTTAAAGAATCTTTCCATTAAAACAAAACTCTCAGAGGAACGATTTGGATGTCAGGAAGATATCTATTCATCCTTATCTTACCTGCCAGGCAAGAAGATAAAGACTCCTATCTGCTGGAGCTTAAGACAAGAGCTGAGGACTCTAAGCAAGTAGGAATTGAAAAATGAGAAGGAGAAAGAGAGCTGCTCTCTGGCCAGTACAGATATCCAATAGTATTTCTCAGTTCCAAGCGAATCCCCATTTTTCACCCAGGCCAATCCCTACTATCCATCTGCTACCGTGTCCCCTGCTTATGCTGGTGCTATTCAGACTTTCTCTCTTTCCAGCCCAATAAGAACAGACTCTCTCCTATCCTTCTATTTACGAAGGAAGCCACAGGTCTTGTAAGGATTAAAAAAAAAATTTAGTGCTAGTAAACCCAGGGAAACAGTATAGAATACAAAACAGGAGAAAGGGTATTACCTCTCAAATATATTTTCATTTAGATCCAAAAAGGACACAGAGAAACATAATGATGGAGGTTCTTTAGGTTTATAAAGAAGGACCAAAAAAAGATACATGTACAGTTTAGAGATGAACTACATTATTGTGAATATATCCATTGAGCCAGGGCAGAAGCTATATGCCAGTGATTCTCAACCTTTTCCTCCTGCTCTATCATCAGTAACAATGGCTCACTAAAGGAGTGATACCCAATGGGGGAAGACGGGATTTTTGTGAACCAATAATAGCTCTGTGGTGAAGAGATGTGATAAAATTAAGAGAACTAAGAAATGAGAGAGAAGGTAGCATCCTAAGAGGTGACAATAAGACCAAAGCTTGGGGCATACATGCAGGAAAGAGCCACAAGTCTTACCTTGTCAGCTACAGGACTATTACACCAGACTCTGCCCTAGTGCAGCACTGGGAAAAGTTAAAAAGCAGAGACAAGGAACAGCAAAAGTATGACTCTAAGGCAGGTAAAAAAAAAAAAAAAAAAAAAAGAGTTTCTTTTTTGTGGGGGAAAGGGGGCAGAGAACTCATGGGCCAATACCACACCATTCCTTGATGGTCATTAATTTGTGAAGGACAGACACGAAAGATGTATTTTAAACATCTAAATGGGGAGGGGGTAGGTCTGGGGTCTGTTTCCATTAACTGCAGAATAACTTGGACCAACCTTTCCACAGAAAACAACTAGGAAATCTGGGCAAAACATTTTTAAAACCTCTTGAAAAGCATCAAAGAGCTATCAAGAAAATAAGAAAATACAAGGCCAAGACCTGGGAGAAGAGAGAAACCCAGAGACATGAGCCTGGCATTTGTGGCTGCTTTCCCACAGAGGCATCTGCCCATTCCCAACGAGGGTAGTAAAGACAGAAGCCAAACCCACAAGGGAAGGAGGGTAAAAATACGAGTTCATGGCCCATCAAGGAGGGGAGGGGGTCCTGGCAAATCACCTAGGCTCTGAGCTGGGTTCTTAAAAACTACCCCCTAGAAAGTTAAGTGTGAACTAGAAAAGACAGCCATCATAGAATTTAGGTCCCACTTTAAGTCATCTCAATCCATGACTGGGCTGAGGTGATCTGGGTGCTGCTTGTCCTAGACTAGCTGTGTATCAGAAGCAAAAATTAAATCCTCTCTGGAGGAAGAAAAACAATACCCAGATCCTCAATTATATCTACAGTTTTTCCATATACAACATGCATTATTAAAAATAACAAGGCATACAAAGAGATAAGACATATCCAAAAACAAACAACAACAAAAAATAGATAACAGAAAGATCTAGATAATGAAATTATTAGACATGGGCTTCAAAATAGTTATGTTGAATATGCTGAAGAAATAAAACACAAAATTATTTCAGAAAAGAACTGGAAACTATAAAAAAGAAACAAACTGAAAAGTAAAATAATTAAAATTAAGAACTCAGAAAAAAATAAAAGAAGTCAGCAGATGGGTTTAATAGCAGGTTAGATGTAACTGAAAAAATAATTAGAACAGAAAGAGATTAGAACAGAAAGAGAATAGAACAGAAATAGTACTTAAAGAGTTAATGACCGAGAATTTTCCAGAAATTCCAGAAGCTCTACAAATCCCAAGCAGCACAAACACCAAGAAAACCACACATAGGTTCATCGAAGTAATAATATCGCTAAAAACCAAAAAGTAAATCTTATAAGCAATTAAACAAAGACACATATTGAAAAAGCAGCAAAACTGACAGCTGACTTCTCAACAAAAACAAAATTTAAGAAGTTAAATGAAATACTAACAGGTATTCCGCAAGTAGAAAGATGAGGAGATGCAGGAAGGATAAAAATCAACAGAATGGGTAAATATATGGGTAAATCTAAATGAATACTGTTAAAAACAACAGCAACAATGCCTTATAAGATTTAAAATATATACAGAATCAAAATACACAACAGCAGCACAGGTGAGAGAGGGATAAATAGAATTAAAGTGGCTTAAGATCCTTACACTGTCTGGGAAGTGGTGAAACTACTAATTTATATTGGAGTTGAATGTTCAATAATGCATCTTAATATCTCTACAGTAACCACTAAAAAAACAGTAAAATACTGAATTAACAAACCAATAGAAGGAAGAATGAGATAATAAAAATAATTCAAAAGAGAGCAAAAAAGGAAAAGAATAGGGACACAGAACAAGTGAGACAAATAGAAAGCAACTAATCAGGTGCTAATTTTAAATCTAAATATCAGTATTGACATATACAGAAAACGGTTTTATTGGGGAGAAACACAGGCTGCTTATAGGAGACACACATTAAATAAAGAAGTCAAACAGGATGCAAGTAAAAGGATGACAACAGATGGACCATGCAGACCTTAATTAAAAGAAAACTGGTACAGCTATGTTAATATCACACACAAAAGACCTATGACAAAAACCATTACTAGAGATAAAAAGGGACATGTCCCAATGATAAAAGGTCTGACTCACCAGTAAACTACAACAATTCTAAACGTTATGCACTTACTTCGTCTCAAATATTTAAAACAAAAGCTGACAAAGCTACAAAGGATAAACAGAAAAATCCACAATAATAGTGGGAGATTCTAACCCAGCTGTCTCCGTAACTGATAGAACATTCAGACAAAATCATTAACAAACATGACCCTACTTGATATATATAGAACACCACAACCAACAAAAAGCAAATTACATTCTTTTTAAGTATACATGAAATGTTTGCCAAAGCTCTCCATAGGCTGGGCCATGATGCAAATCTCAACAAACTTCAAAATACTGGAAGTATTTTAGTATTGCTAGAAATCAGTAATAAAAAGATAACTAGGAAACCCTCATGCATTTAGAAACTAAGAATTCTATTTCAAAATAACCGAGAGCAAAGAAGAAATCACAATAAATTTTTTTTAATATTCTGAACTAAAGAATAATAAAAATACAACACATCAAAACTCATGGGATACAGCAAAAAAGTCATGCCTTGGAGGGAGTGTAGAGATTTAAATGAATATATTAGAAAATCTAAATTAATTAATTCAGTCAAACAGATCCAAACATACATAACCAAATCAATTTTCAGTTTTAAAAACAAAAACACATCCTACCCTTTACAGTTTTTTCAAAGTGCACCTTCTGTACATTGGATTAACAAAGAAATGACCCCCCCAAATATTCTAAGTAAGAAGATGCAACTACCTGTATAAAAACATTACATCTATTGGTGAGGTCTTCAGCAAATTTATCCATTCTCTGCTCTTTAGATAAAATAGATTCCATTTTCATCATCCATGAGCTCACAAAGACGTAGTAAGACTGTACATCTCTAACAAAGGAAAATATTGAGGTTATTCAGCATAGGAAAGAAAATTTACTTCCATTTCTTCATACTGGATGGAGTATTTCTCTGCAGCAGCCACTTCATCTTTCTGGTTTTCAATATATACATATATCATACATACAAATATAATTTACTTAAGCAGCAAATATTTACTGAATGCCTATACATGCCAGGCACTGTTTCTCAGTACTAAAAACAAAAAAGGGCAGTAAACACAATAAACAAAAATCTCTGCCCCCACAAAGCTTATATTCTAGACTTGTATAATAAAGAAATCAGAAACTGAAATCTATAAGATGTCAGATATGTGCTATGGAAAAAATACAGCGGGGAAAAGAGCCACTGGGATGGTAAGTACAATTTTAAACACAGTGATCAAAGTAGGCCTATTGTAAAGCTGATTTTGAGCCAAGATTTGAAGAAGTTGAATAAGTAATCCATGCAAATATATAGAGGAGAATTTTAGGAAAGTAAATAACAAATGCAATCATCCCAAAACAGCAGTTTGTCTGGCATGTTCGAGTAATAACAAAGAAATCAGTATGACAGGAGCACAGAGGGCAGAGATGAGAACAGAAAAGATCAGAGAGGTACAGGGGTCGGGGGGTTGGAGGAATAGGAGAGTGGAGAGTGGATTTGTGTAATGCCTGGTAGGGCAGTAAGGACTTCAGTGGAAAGCCTCTAGAGGATTTGAGCAGAGTGACCTACTCTAACTCTGAAGAGGATCAATATCACTTTGACTGGTATGTTGAAAATAAACTATAAAGGGGACAATGGTAAAAGCAGGAAAACCACTTAGGAAGCTCTTGTGATAATGCAGGAAAAAAGGGATGACAGCTTGAACCAGAGATGAATGGAAGCTGTCAGAATCTGAATATAAAAGCTAACATTTACTGAATGCTTACTATATGCCCAGCCACTGTTATAAGCACTTTACACAAATTAACTCATTAAATCCTCACATTAACCTTATGAGGTTAAGTATTACGATCTCCATTTTACAGAAGAGGAAACTGACACACAGAGAAGTAATGTGCCCAACATCATACAACTAGCACACAGCCGAGCCAGGACTTCAGCCCAAATCTAGGAAGCTTTCCCATCGTGGAAAAACTAAATCAATAATATAATTCTACTATGCAGGCTGCTTACTAACACTAAATCACTGTATCGATGCATCTCAAATTACTCAAGATGAGAACTTTTAGCCCACAAGCTATTTAAGCTATACTTCTTTTATTTTAAAAACAAGTTTAATTTTAATTAATTCAATCAAATCTGAGAAAAATTATTTCTTCTGAGCCAGGATTCCATTAGACAAAAGACACCAATAGCTGCACTTCTGGCTTTGCCTCAAATGGCCCTAAAATGTATTATTTGACTTGTGGATGATCTGATTTAGAAGTCTGAAACACAGAGTAAGAGCAGAGTCCTAGGGCAATGCCTCCACTTTAAGGAAGAGGCTGTGATCAGGACTCAAGCAGGGATACAAGGTACAGAAGGGAACAGTAAAGTCACAAGCAGGGACAGAAGGAAGAGGCCTACAACAGCAATCAAGTTGATGGCAATCCAGTCAGTAACATTAAGAAGAAGGCTAATACACAGTCAAGGGCAGTCAAGAATCACTTAGTTTTAGATCACACTACACGGGATAAAGCAGAGGTTTGTCTGTCACTCCACCCGTCATTCCTACATCCATACACGAGATAATCTTTATCTCCTGTAAATATATAAAAATGAAACTGCTTCAAGTTTTAAAAAGCCAAGTTAACTGACAAATTGAGTCCAAAAAGGGTCCTGTCAGATTTTTCTGTCAGCTTCATTTCCAAGTACAAACAGGAGAAACACTAGGGAGAAAGAACAAATCTCCTGTCCTAATATAAAGCACTCAACACTGTCAACACTTGTACATCAACTGGGGGTTTGAAACAAAGGTTCATACCTCTACCCTCCAAGGGCAGTATCCCCAGCATCAAAATGATTGTGAACAAAAGGCAACATGCAGCAACCTACAAACCTTGGACCCTAGTCAAAGAGATGGCTGGGGTACTTGGCCACGTGGGGTCTAATGTAGGTGCGGAGGCAGGAGAACTGTCCCCCACTGCTTCCTCCTCCTCCATAATGAACTCTGGAGCCTGACTGGGACAGCCCTTAGCCACTTCCTCAACTTTTTCTAAAATGTCAGACAAAGCTCATGCTGATCATACCATCTCCTCTCTCCTGGGTTTCACTTTAATGTTGTGAATTTTAGGTTTCTTTGGCAGTTATGAGAAGAATGAAAAAGACATTGCCCCCTTCAGCTCAAAGGAGCTCTATAGTGACCGCAGAGAGGTATGTTTTTGAAATTAAAGAATTTAGAAATATTGAAATGTTATCACACGGGGGGTGGGCGGGTCTTTGAAAGATTCTGCCTACGTAGCTCTAGTGAAAGGGTACATCACCTCTCAGGGCAGCCTACACAACTCTGCCGCGAAGGCTCTAGAGCAGGACGGGCGTGGGTTTGCATGCCTTCTCTGATACGTACCCAGCTGTGTGACCTGGCAAAGTTCATTTCTCTAAGCCTCATTTTCCTATAGAGTAGTGTTAAGAGCTTGTGCTCTAGAGTTAGACTTCCCAGCTCTGCCACATATTAGTTGTTACAATTTGGGTAAGTTCAATCTCTCTGTGTCTCAATTTTCTCACCTATAAAATGGACATGACAACAGTACCTACCTCATAGGATTTTCTGATGATTAAAAAAGATGATACACATGAAATTCCTGGAATAGTTATTGGCTTATAGAAAGCATAGGGTAAATATTAGTTGTGACTTTGTTATTTCCCATATGAGAAGACTGTTACAGGGTTTAAAGACAATGTGTTTAAAGCCTTTAGCATAATGCCTACTACATAGTCATAAGCTTGAGAATGATGGCAATTATTATTAGTATCTGTCACCTTCATCTTTTGGTTCTAATTTAACTTCCTGGAGCCACAGAGATCAAATCTGTTCCCTCTTCAACCTGAATGCCCTTCAAATATTTAAAGAAATCTAATACATCATTCCTCAGATTTCTCTTTTAAAGGCCAAACCATATAGAGACTTTTCAATGAGTCTTCAAAGGTCATGGTTCTCAGATCTAACATCCTGATCAGGTTCATCTAAAGATGCTACAGTTTGTGGCCCTCTTAAAATGTGGCACCACCAAACACTCATTATAATCTGACCAGTAAGAATTTAATGGAACTACCAATTCCCCTAGCCTAAATACTATAACTACTAGTTTCCATAACTTGGGTATAGTTATTAATGTAATCTAAGTACGAACTGACAGTTTTAGCAACTGCATCATACTGTTAAACAATATTAAGTCTCTGATAACTAAAACATACACATCTTTTTTTAAATTACTGCTACCAAGCCTGGTCCTGTCTCTCCATCCTACTGAGTTTATCTCTTTAATCTAAATCCAAACTTATGTCTTTATCCCTCCTCAACTCTGTTTCAGAATGTACTGGAGAGCCCTGAAATCTCTGCCATGAGTAGTCCTGCCTGAATTGACCTGTCACTCTCCACTGACTTTAATTATAGGACTTGGGAGTACTAAGAGATGCTTTAGGGGATCTCGTATATTCCAGATATACTCCTCTTTGCCCCACTGTAAAGGAGTGACCCAATTTCCCCTCAATAGTCAAGATTAACAGAAAGTACGTAAATATCCCTATTACCTTTTAACCATGTTACAGTTAAAAACTGTCCAGTACAGGGCCACTGGCAGAGTCCTGTGTCGCTTCACTTAAAACCTTCATCCCAGTCAATGTGAAATTTTAGCAGTATACTCAAGTGACAATGTACAGTAAATTTAATTGTTAAGGCTATGTGATGAGAACATGGGGGCTCATTATACTATTTTCTCTATTTTGTGTATATTTGAAATTTTACATAGTAAGATAAGCTGAAAAATGTAAGTATCAGAAGAAACTAAGAGTTAAAAGTGTTCTTTTAGGAAGCAGGACGAAGGCACAGGGGGAATGGGGCAGAGGACAATCATTTTTTTCCTCTGAACCTTTAGTACTTTTTACCTTCTTAAATATGTGCATACATTACTTTCATAAAAATAAAGGAAAAAAAGGAGTGCATTAAAGTCAACTCCCGCAAAAATCAACATTGAGTCATGTATACACAATGTTCTAAATGTCAACTGGCATCTACTGCAGAGACTTCACTTTACACACAAAAATATTTAATGCACCTGACAAAAAGTATATGAATGTATGCACACATATCTATATTTCCATAAAGTATAATTTGCCTACATCTTAAATTGAGTTTAAGCCTAAAACGTTTAAAACAAAAAAACACTCCTAGAAAATAAACCTCCTAGAGATTGCCCAACGTTTTCTCTGGTAATGAGTAACTATGTCTGATCTTATAATTCAAATGCTTTCTGCATATTTAGAATCAGTATAAGATTTGAAAATATAAACTATCTAAATATTTACATTATGGGTACTCATAAAACCTACTTGGTAAGTGACTGAGCTTTCTGCTGTAGGAAAGTATCTCTGTATATTTTAATGGCTTGAAGACTTTTTCTATCCAGAAGTTTGGCAGCTGCTGGTATTTTCTGGATCAAAAAATTGTCAGGAAACCAAATAATATTAGCAGTCAGAGTGATGGCTGGTACCTGAAACAGGAAATGAAAGAGGAGGGAAATCATTAAATGCAGGTTAAACAACAAACTGTTTAATAATCCTACAACATGCAATGGAAGACAACCTATTTCAAGAAAAATAATGATAAAAAGATACTCATTAATATGAGACAAATTATGTTAATGTGGCACAGAGTAAAGGCATTCCTATATCTGGTGTGGAGCATGACACTAATTTTATTCTGCCTAAATATTAAACAACACACACACACACACACACTCTTACACACACTCACAGATTTTAAGATGAATAAAAATATGCAAAAATTAAACAGAAACTTGAGTTTTCATGACCTTTACTTTCACTCTGTTTTAGTGAAAAAATACAAAATAAATTCTCATGGTCACATATCACTTGATTCTATACACCATCTAAATTTTCAATTTTGAAAACAGGTGCCACATCATGGAAACAGCAAAGAAAAGAAAAAAATTGTTTTAAATTTTTTCCTACTTCAATAATGAGAATGGGTGGCAAGACGAGAAAGCGAAGGAAAAGAAAGAGAAAAAAGTAGTAACAGCAAGGTAATGTACAGGAAAAAATGTGGAAATGCATCCACTAATATGTATTTATACAATGTGGAATTATGGGGTATTTTCATTTACTATGTTACTTATTTCTGGAATGCTTAGATTTTTTTAAAATGAATATTATTATTTTTGTAATTATTATTACAAAATATTACAAAAATTATTATTTTTGTAAGCAGGAATAAAATACATTTTAAAATACCCAATTTTATCCAAAATCTTTTCCATCTATTCAAATTGAAAAAAATAGAAGTTCCAAGTTCTTACCTTCTTACAAATGTCCAATAAAGACTTATAAAACTTTTTATCAACTGTTCGAAAAATTTGAAAGTGCAATACAAAGAGTCCACAAATTCCTACATACTTGTCTCTCTGGTCAATTTCAGAAGGTTCTCCTTATAAAACAATAACATGAGAGAAAAACAGAATATACTTAAAATTCTGCTTTAAAGGAAATGAAAACTTTTAAATGAAAACCAAAAAATGCATGTTACATTACCAAGTTTGGCTTCTACATTTGCAAAAATTGAGCGAATACTATGTGCAAATTCTTCAGCAAAAGTGCTATTTTTTGACACAGATACTCCTCCATTGAGAGAATCAAACTGCTGTTCTATACAGGCCTAGACAGGAAACATTTAGAGAAATTTACACTCTCATAAGCTATTATGACTTAATATGCTATTAAACAGATTTAAATATAGAGTGATAAACTCCTACATTCATCATTTTGATTTTACTACCACTGAGGCTCAGGTTTTTAACCTTAATCTAATATCTAAATCCTTCTGAATGGGAAATGTATATGTATTTACATATTTGAGTACCCCTTATGTGGAAGTAATAAAACTGAACCAAAATCTATAATTCTACATGAAGAGATACACACAAGTGATGCTTGCTGATGTATAGAAGGTGTATCTGATGAAGCATGGGAAAGCATGCTTTATTATTTTAATTTGCACTTTTAAGAGGAGACTTTATTTTTTCTGTTTACAATTACTTTCCTAACACTTTATTACATTATGTGTAGAAATGGCTCCTGGAAAAAGAATCAACAAAAAAATTCTTCTGAAATTAACAGATTAACAGTTAAATTGGTATAAACAAGAGTTGTGATCATTCTGTAAAAACTGTGATCATCTAAAATATAAATTAAAGGTAACCTTGAAGCAGATTTAAAATGGAACATACAGTTGACCCTTGAACAAGTGGGGGTTAATCCCCGTATAATTTTAGAGCCGGCCCTCTGCATCCACGGTTCCTCTGCGCACTTGCATTCAGCCAACCGTGGACTGTGTAATGCTGTAGCGTTTACTATTGAAAAATATACATATGTAAGTGGACCTGTGCAGTTCAAACCTATATTGTTCAAGGGTACTGAAATGCAATTTCTGGTGGATACTACCCAAAGCTGTGCCATCCAACACAACTTTCTGTGATGATGAAAATGTTTTATATCTGTGCTGTCTGATATGATTGTTAGCCATAGCTGGCTTTTCTCCCAGCTTTACTGAGATATCACTGGCATATAACATATATAAGTTTAAGGTGCACAGTGTGATAATGAGATTACATGCAGCTATTAAGAATCTGACATGTTGCTAGTATAGCAGAGGAAATGAATTTTTATTTTTTTAAATTAATTTACATTTAAACAGCCACATGTGGTTAGAAGCTACCTGGATTGTGCAGATGCAAATTATATTCCCTGAGTAGGAAATTAAAACAGACTTATAAAAGGCTGTCTTACAAACCTAAATATAGAGGTTAACAACAAACAAAATGCTTGACACAACTACTCAGATACTAACCCTTGAACAGTTTTATTCTTTCACATAATTAAAAAAACCCTTATCACAAATACAACCAGTATACTATTAATTTCTTTTGCTACTACTGATATAACTATATTTTAGTACATTAACCATGTTTTAAGCCTAAGCACTTTTAAAGAAAAATACAGTCACAACAATATGCTATAAAAGTGACCCACTACAATTCTGAGATGGGTCTACTAATATAAGCCCATTTATTATAGCCTGATACAGTGCTCATACCTGAAATATCATTCCATCAAGTAACTGCCCTTCTAGCTTCAGCAAGAACTTTTCAAATGGCTTTAGTTTTTCTTCCTGAATTCCAAATTTTGAAGGGTTGTGATGGACAGATTTCAGTAACCTTGTAGAAAAGTAGGAGAAAGACCTTTGATTTGCCTAATAAATTCTCGTATTAAAAATATTCCCAGGGCTTTCCTGGTGGCACAGTGGTTGAGAGTCCGCCTGCCAATGCAGGGGATACGGGTTCGTGCCCCGGTCCGGGAAGATCCCACATGCCGCGGAGCAGCTGGGCCCGTGAGCCATGGCCGCTGAGCCTGTGCGTCCGGAGCCCGTGCTCCGCAACAGGAGAGGCCAAAGCGGTGAGAGGCCCACGTACCGCAAAAAAAAAAAAAAAAAAATTCCCAGAAATCAAAGTTTTATATTTGTATCACTTGTTTGGCTCTACACATTTGAAAATTTGAACAAAAACAATCCTAACATATTTAATTTTCTAATCATACCTTTTTATATCAGCTTAAATTCAGATATCTGGTGCTCTCTAGATAACAGACATTTAGTGAATGCTTATAAATTGAATAAAACAAAATGCCTTGACTTTAAAAAGTTCTGGAGTATAAAACAAAATAAAACCAAGCTGAGAATAAACAACTATCATTCGTATAGAACAAGGAAAAAATGAATCTGAGTCCTAAGATAGTCAAATTAACAACTACACTTTAAGAATTGAGATGCTTTATACAAGTATATCATACTCTCAAGAAGCCTACCTGAAATTAAAAGAATGGTTATTGTCTTCAAAGAAAATGTGACATGAGATCCTTGTAAATACAGATCTTCAGGTCTCCTAACGGACCTATACTATTTATATTTATTTATTTTTTACTAACACATTACCTATACAAAGTAAGAGTATTTTAAACATTGCAATTGGCTCACCTTTTGTACATAGTCCAGTGGTCTTTCAATGTGATATGATTTTCAATAATTTCATCCAGGGTAAGCAGAACTGTTAGCAGCTCTCCCAAGTGCTCATACATAGTCTGTCAAAAAACCTTAAATGATTACCATTTAATCACTAGTTAGAAGTTAAGCTTCATGTGGATTTTTTAAGTTAAACACACTTGGGCTAATTACTAAATTAAAGCAGTGGGTAAATTAAACTACAGATGAAACTGTTAATTCTCATATGGAACCATCAGCCTTAAATTGGGAAACCCTTCACCCAATATTTCATCCTTAATCGTGATACTGTAGATTCTCTGAAGAGACCACTTGGACAGTCTGCATTGGGCCAATACTAGGAAGAGTTACATTGACAGTGGGTCAGTAATGCCTCATCAACTTCACAGATGAAAGAGAACAAATGCAAAAAAAAAAAAAAAGAACTCCTTTAAGAGCCTTGTAATAATTGTTGTACTCCCCAATCATACAAGCTCCAAAGTAAAATACACTAAAAATTACAGTTTTACAGGTCAAGTTAAATTACTTTTACCTGAAAATGAACTCCAGTTGTCTCTATAATTTTGGGTGCAATCCTGTAATAAAATAACACCCAAGTTAAAAAAAAAAAAAATCTCCTTTTTTGTCACAGTTCATGTTTAAGGAAAACACATAACAGCAGAAGCTCTTGGAATTTTAATATGTATTTATTTTTATTTAGGCTTTAGTCACTAAAATTTACACGACCCAGAGAATTATTATCGTATTCCACTTTCCCAAGCAGATAACTTATACATACAGAGTCTGGGCTCTCCTTGCCTATACCCAACTCCTCAGTGAGTAGGTATATGTCAATATGCAGCCCATGAATAACCTTAGCCATTCAAACCTAAAGGATCTAACTTGGGATGGAGCTAAAGAAATAACAAAACTGGTATTTATTTCTTTCTAAACTATCAGAATTTCTCAATTTTCAACTAGAATCTTTGTTATCCCACCCAAACTGGCATTTGGGAACTAGACCTCTGTTCAGTTGGATTTATTGCTAGCATTCTCATTCCTACTGAAAAAACAATGCATACAAATGGGATTATACCAAAGTCAAAAGCCCCAGGATAATTCAATTTTACTTCCTAGAGAGTCAATCTACTCAACAGTAAATAAATTAATACTTGTATATCAAAGCATATATAAATATCCCACAAGATAGAATATTTAAAAAATTAAACACAAAATTCAGACAAATTTCATCTTTCAAGGGCAGCAGTGTGGCAGTGGGAGTCTCTTTGAATTACACACCAAGCACAGCAGGGGTTGGGGGGAGCTGTGCTCTCATTCGCTTCTGCCATGAGGAGAACTTCAGTGAGAGCACAGAACATAAAATAAATAACTGACTGACTGGAAAAACATGAGAATGAGAAACAGTTAACACAGTCTTTCACTTTATAAAGAGAGTTGAGATGCAGCATGGTATAGTAAGAACAACAATGAATGGACTGGTGACCAAAAGAGCAGTACCTAACTCGCTATGGAATCTTGGCAAATAATTCCTTTGGGCTTCAGTTATCTCTCTTCTCATAATTGAGAATCCCTAGTCATATACCTAAACAAAGTTTTGTAACATTATAATTAAGTAGTAAATGGGAAAAATTTTAAGTATACAGTTTTAATCAAATGCAAGATATTACTTTGTGGTGGTTAAGAATACTAAGGGCTCTATGAAAATTTGGTCTTTTTCTTGATTTAGGGCAGTGGTCCCCAAACTTGGAAGAGCATTAGAATTACTCACAAAAATTTTTCAGTGTAAATTACCTAGCCCCACTCCCCAAGATTCTGCAGTTTAAGAAAAGTGTCACATGATTCTAATCCAAGGACCCTTCAATGTAAAGGAAAGAGGAAATAAGTAGAGAGAACTTGGTACATATACTAATTCTACATTAGCCTTATTCTATACAATCAGATTTCTTTAAGATTATTCTGTCAACATTCTTGTTCAGACAGATAATGGGCTCATTCACCATGGCAGAAACTGTCTTACTAACCTATGCATTACACACATCAAGTAGTGTTTAAAACATCATGAGTGTTCAAAGAACGCCGAATAAGTGAATGAAGGAATGAGTGAGTAAGTGAGTGAACAAACAAAAAACTTTCAGATATTTAGCTAGTTTAAGAAAAACATTTCCTGCATCTCTATTAAAAATGTAAAAACATTTCTAAAATCCATTACTTGTTACTGATATAGAGGGCAGCCAACTGATGGACTACATTCATCACCACTTCATAGCACCTCGTAACAAAACAAGACAGTTCCTGAAATGACAAGTTGAGTATATGTTACAAATTGAGTAAATGTCACTATTTCTGACTGAATTTTATGGTAACAATGCTAAACAAAAACAAAATAGTTTTCTACTAAAAATCTCCAGTTAACCTGCAGCAAGACAACTTCAAGCATCCTTCAAGCAATCAGTTCTTAATTCACCTCCCAACGTTATTTCTACCTCTTTGCCCCTACAGCATTTCACTCATCCTTCTATTTTAAGTCTTGTTTTCATTACTCATATAATTCCTAACTGACAGAGTCTTATTCCTTCTTTGAATGGCCACTGCCCAGTATGGTGGCTAACCCTCAACTGCTTCTCAATAAATGTCTGCCTATTAAATGAATAAATGAGTGAACATCTGAATGAATGAAGAAGCTCAGAAGCTGCCAGTTTAGAAAGTATGACAATGAGGGGAAGGGGTCTTCAGAAGTCACTCTGGGGCTTCCCTGGTGGCGCAGTGGTTGAGAGTCCGCCTGCCGATGCAGGGGACACGGGTTCGTGCCCCGGTCTGGGAGGATCCCACATGCCGCGGAGCGGCTGGGCCCGTGAGCCATGGCCGCTGAGCCTGCGCGTCCAGAGCCTGTGCTCCTCAACGGGAGAGGCCACAACAGTGAGAGGCGCACGTAACGCAAAAAAAAAAAAGTCACTCTGAAATAACTTCAAATGTTTATTACCTTGAATCTTATCTATAAACAGGCTGGGCACACATCAAGTGAAATATTAATTATCCCAGGAATATGTTTATCATTAAATAGTTAACTCACATCTATCCTAAAATATTTAGAACCTAATTAAACCTATGGCTGCTCTAAACTGTAAGCTCTATGAGGGCAGAAATTTGTTGGTTTTGTGCACTGCTGTATCCCAAGCACCAAGAACAGTTTCTAACATATGCTAGGCTCATAAAACATTTGTTGAATGTTTAAAAATAGAATCATATGCGGCTGTTAGATCCACAATTTAAATTTTTTGAAAGTGAAAATAATACATTTCAATTTTATTTAAACAGCTCTAGTTTTACATTTCTTATTAAACTTCTAAAAGTCTACTAAAAGAGCAGAGGAAAGAACAGAAAATGCAGGACAAATAGAAAGCACAAAACAAAAAGGCATAAATAAATCCAGATACATAATACACTATTTATATAAGACAGAAATAGAAATAGAATTAACCAATTAAAACACAGAAATTTTCAGATTATATAAAAAAGCAAAATCCAGATAGATGCAGTTTTAAAGAAACATAACTAAAACATAATGACACTGACAGGCTGAAAGAATAAAAAGAATTTAAAAAAAGAAAATGCTAACTAAAACAGAGCTGGGGCAATGATATTAATATCAAACAGATTTTATTAGCATTACTATAGCTAATGACCATATATGTAATTATATATTACATACATAATTATTATCACAGCTTAAGAAGGTCATCACACAATAAAAGATTCCATTTACTGGGAATTATGAACAATTATAAACTTGTAAGCACCAAATAAAACATCCTCAAAATAAGAAATGCAAAATTTGACAAAACTAGAGAAACTGACACATTCACTTCAACCTTGTAAATTAACATTTCTTAGACTCCTGCCCAGCAGGCTTCCTGTTAGGTTCTGCCAACAGGTGGCATTAAAAGCAGACTAGAAGGCAGGAAATGGACATCCTTCCTATTTCTTGCTGTTTTTATCAACATAATCCAGGCAGGAGCAGTTCACCCAGCAATGGCAGCTTGCCCCAGGCTCCTGCTTCTTTCAGCACTACAGAACCAATCTTCAATTTTAAACTCTACCAGCAGCAACCAGGCAGCACTGTTTCCTCAGAGGTATGATACTAATTCCCTAGGGCTCCTCCTCCTATAGCTCCCAGACTCTGGCAACCCGAACCTTTTCCCTTTTTTACCCTAGATGTACAGGTGATATCTGCTTCCTCTGGCTTACCTCACTGTTTTTTTCTTTCAGCCCTCCAATTCTTATGGAACCAATTCTCTATATTAAATCTCCTCTTTTTTTTTCTTTCTTTCTTTAATTGAAGTATAGTTGATTTATAATACTGTTAGTTTCAGATGTACAGCAAAGTGATTCAATTATATATATTTTTTTCAGATTCTCTTCCATTATAGGTTATTACAAAAGATTGAGTATAGTTCCCTGTGCTATACAGTAAATCCTTGTTGTTTACCTATTTTATGTATAGTATTGTGCATCTGTTAATCCCACACTCCTAATTTATTTCTCCCCACCACCTTTTCCTTTTGGTAACCATAAGTTTGTTTTCTGTTTGTGAGTTTGTTTCAGTTTTGTAAACAAATTCATCTGTATTATTTTTTAGGTTCCACATATAAGCGAAATCACATAATATTTGTCTCTCTCTGTCTGACTTACTTCACTTTGTATGATAATCTCTAGGTCCAGCTCTGTTGCTGCAAATGGCATTATTTCACTCTTTTCTATGGATGAGTAATATTCCATTTTTGTATATATGTACCACATCTTCTTTATCCACTCATCTGTTGATGGACACTTAGGTTGCTTTCATAACTTGGCAATTATAAATAATGTTGTATCATTGGGGTGCATGTATCTTTTTAAATTAGTTTTTGTCTTCCAGAATATATGCCCAGGAGTGGCATTGCTGGATCATATGGTAGCTCTATTAAATCTCCCCTCTTGAAATACCTCATGTGATTTGTTTTCTGGACTGAACCCTGACTGACATATACCATCATAGAGGATAATTTCAACAAAATGCTCTCAGTTAGGTAAGAAGACCAAAAAAAGTAGTAAAGATATAAAAGATTTGAATATAGAAGCATGCCTGATTCAATGAAATATATCAAATCTTATATCCAACAATCAGAAGGTAAGTGGGATTATGGGTACTGTTTCCTTATCTCCAATTTCTGCCTTTGTCATATTATATAAGCATTGCTTTTATAACAGAGAAACAGAAGTTATTTCATTCTTTTGATAAACCAAAAGACCTAGAATAACTAAAACTTTGCAGTGATGAAAAGCATATCTAAACTGAAACATCTGGTTAGAAGCATCATGTGCTGCTGCTTTTAAACCTCATCACTGCTCACAAAACAGCTTAATGATCTCCATTAACAACTTTTTCGAACATAAAGTATCTCTTCCTACCAGGTACAAAATTTAAATTATTTTAAAAGGCATGGTGATAAACTGTCCATAAATGAAATTATACAAAGAAACTTATTTTGATAGCTTATCTCACTAAAAATGCTATGAAAATCTTCCGGGAATTACAATCTCCTTAACTATCAATTTAATCCATCGCCAACTAAGTATCTTACCCTCACAGTACACATTCTTAGCATGTGAAGGTTTCATAACTCTTTTCTGATTATGTGTGATTTACTCAAACTTTTCAAAGAAAAGGCTCAATAAAAAGTAAAAACCATTTACCTGTAAGAATGAAATAAATCTCCCCATTTGAATTTGGCAATCACCTTCCACCATGCTGGAATCTGTAGCTTTAAAAGGCAACATGAAGAATATTTCAATTTTTTATTTTAATCAACACCAAAAGAAAAAATGTGATTTTTATTCATTAGGACATCTTCTAATCTGCATAGTATTGAAAACAGAATTTTTACACTGAAGAGAAAAATGAAACAATCATTAATCACACAATTATAAGTAACCATCTGTTTCACTATTTAATGAATTCAAGGAAAATCCTCATCTAGCTACAGTGCTTTGTAATTTATAAAAATATCAAAATAAACTTAATACAGAGTTTGCTGCTGCTTCATCACTGAGGTTTTTTTACCTGTTTACCAAACAAAAATATAAACCAACAAAAAATCTGAATGTTTATTTTCTCACACTAATACTTCACATGATCATGACAGTCCTAGAATTGCCAGTTAACTTTTTGTTCATTTCAATCACAAAAAAAGCATCATAACATTACAATGTGAAATTTTAAAACTTACCTCCTTCTCCATAAAACAAGAGACCATTATAAAATTTAGTTTCAGCCTGTTTAAAAAAAATTAAAATAATTTTATAAGGTTGCTATTTTGTTTTTAAATTCCTAACCTCTCTTAGTTATCCCTACTTAATAGTAAGCAGATGACTACATCACACACATATATTCACTTAAATTCAAAAACTGCTTGCAATACAGGTAAGTACCAAAGATATTACTGATACTCAACCTTATTTCTTGATTTCTTTAGCCTTTACTTTGTCTTATCTGACCACTCTATAATTTCCCACATCCTCCCACTAGTTCAGGAGAGAAAAAGCAACCACATAGTATCAAAAAGGTAGAGAAAAAAAGATGAAGTTTACCATCTTCTACCAGAGTTATAATGACTCATGGGTGAGGAAACACAAAACATATTAAAAATTCAAAGCTTTTAAAAAAATCAGTTATCCAGAAAGCCATTATATATGACAAGTAACACAGAAGGAATGCAGACCCAGACTCAAACCAGTAAAATGTTAGGTGAGTGACACTCTTTTAGCTTCGGTTTCCTCATCTATTCCTCACGTACCTCCTGGGTGGTTATTAGCATTAAAAGGGTTAGCATGGTGTTTGGTACACAGTAAACACCCAGTGAATGGTACTCATTATTACTACTATTATAAATATACAGTTCATTCAACATTCACTAAATATTTATGCACACTGTACACATATAAGCACATATTTGCTTTTAAATCATGTTTTTAATGTCTTAAGAGTACAAATAATTACCTCATATTTTAATTTCTTGATTTCACAACAAAGTGCAGCATAAACAGTGATGACTTTGTTTAAGACCTAGTTTCATGAGTAAAAACACAAAAGGAAAAAAGTAAATTATAGCAGATAACTAAAGCATTTTAAAAATAGATTTTTAGGTTCAGGAATCTGTACCTTGTTTTCAGTCTTTATGAGTTCCAAAAGGGAAGACTGTTCATAAGGCAAAAGCTATAGAAACAAAGGAAAATAAAATTTCTTTTTAATTTGAAAAAAATCATGAAAATTCTAAATACACAAACTGAGACTATCTCTCTTCTATGGAAACTTGTGTTCGACCCTGTACTCAGCACTAGCACCAGACCAGATGGGCAGTGACTGCTAATGGCTATGGGATTTCTTTTTGGGCTGGTGAAAATGTTCTAAAATTGACTCTGGTGATGGTGGCACAATTCTATGAATACAGTAAAAACCAAAGAATTGTACGATATATGAATTACAACTCAGGAAAGCTGTTATTAAAGTAAGTCAACATGTGACTTAGGACAGTGTCTAGCACATAATAAGTACTCAATAAATGTTAGCTATTACTTAAGCGCCAACAGTTTCAAAGATAAAACAGAACAGAACTACCTCAAAATGGAACAGAGCAGGAGTGACTTACTTTATATCTTTAAAAAATCACTCCCATATTAAGATCCCCTAAATAGCATAAGGGAGCTTTTGGGAAATCATGGAAATATTCAGTATCTTGATTGGGATATGAGATACATGGGAATAGGTGTTTGGTAAAATTCACTAAACAGTATTTTAAATCTATGCATCTCACTGTATGTAAAATAACCTCAATAAAAAAAAACAAGTAAAGCTTGAATATGCTATTCCAATCCTCTTCATTTTCTTGATAACGAAAAACAAGTTAGCTCAAAGAGTTGGAGTTCTTGTCATTCTTTGACACTAAAGACTTTAAGTTTGTGTCATTCTTTAAAAAGGAAAACGAAAACACATGCATGGCTCAGAGAAAAGGAAATTAACCATTTTCTCCAAGTTTATTTTAGTTCTTTTAGATTCCAAACGATAAAAATACATATCCCAATTGTGAAAACTGTTTTCAAGATACAGTATGTCCTGAAAATGTATACATAAATTAAAAAATAAAACAAAATCAAACCTTTAATGCTATAGGATCAAGATTGAAATCCCAAACATCTCCAATTGAATCATCCAGTGCGTCCTCAATTCTTCTCAATTGAGAGGTATACTCCTCAAGAAATTTCCCATAATTCTTAAGCTGGACTTCAGCATGAATTTCTAAATTTAAATTTTAAAAGTTTGTAAGAAGTATAAGTAATGAATTACAAGACATTTACTTCAAATAATCTCAAAAGTCACAGCAAAGTAGATACTAAGCATTGTTAATGTATCACTTCGGAATGTCTGGACTTCTTGTAAGTAAAGTTTTAAAGTTAAACAATAATTGAACTTTCAATCTTTTCCAAATAGATATGATAATTGTAAAAAACAGTAGATGTTACCATTTAGAGATATCATCTTAAAACTGCAACATTAAAATAGTATGAAAAAGTTACTATACATTTACTCCAAAATCTAAAAAATGTGAATAATGTCTTAGACAACTCAATGTCCTGATTCTATGTTTTAGTCATAAACAAGTTTTTTGGGCAAAAAAAAAAAAAAAAAAAAAATCATGACCTAATTTAGGTGCAAAAATCTGTGTTGTCATAGAAGCAAAATTTTACAATGTAATGCTTAATTACACAGTAAACTATGTCTAAAAATACACCTAACTATTGTTTTTTAAATGGTTTTAGACCTGCTTCATCGTATTATTCCTGTAATGCCTCAAATTTACCAAGATATTTTGTTTTAATTATTTAACTATCATAATAGAATTGGAAAAGCCACTAAAAGACAGTGAGTACAGAATACTGTGCTGATATTTACAGAATTTACATATTAATAGATGACTCTAACCGGTATGAGATGATATCTCATTGTAGTTTTGATTTGCATTTCTCTAATGATTAATGATGTTGAGCATTCTTTCCTGTGTTTGTTGGCAATCTGTATATCTTCTTTGGAGAAATGTCTATTTAGGTCTTCTGCCCATTTTTGGATTGGGTTGTTTGTTTTTTTGTTATTGAGCTGCATGAGTTGCTTATAAATTTTGGAGATTAATCCTTTGTCAGTTGCTTCATTTGCAAATATTTTCTCCCATTCTGAGGGTTGTCTTTTGGTCTTGTTTATGGTATCCTTTGCTGTGCAAAAGCTTTTAAGTTTCATTAGGTCCCATTTGTTTATTTATGTTTTTATTTCCATTTCTCTAGGAGATGGGTCAAAAAGGATCTTGCTGTGATTTATGTCATAGAGTGTTCTGCCTATGTTTTCCTCTAAGAGTTTGATAGTGTCTGGCCTTACATTTAGGTCTTTAACCCATTTTGAGTTTATTCTTGTGTGTGGTGTTAGGGAGTGTTCTAATTTCATACTCTTTCATGTACCTGTCCAGTTTTCCCAGCACCACTTATTGAAGAGGCTGTCTTTTCTCCACTGTATATCCTTCCCTCCTTTATCAAAGAAAAGGTGACCATATGTGTGTGGGTTTATCTCTGGGCTTTCTATCCTGTTCCATTGATCTATATTTCTGTTTTTGTGCCAGTACCATACTGTCTTGATTACTGTAGCCTTGTAGTATAATCTGAAGTCAGGGAGCCTGATTCCTCCAGCTCCATTTTTCATTCTCAAGATTGCTTTGGCTATTCGGGGTCTTTTGTGTTTCCATACAAATTGTGAAATTTTTTCTTCTAGTTCTGTAAAAAATGCCAGTGGTAGTTTGATAGGGATTGCATTGAATCTGTAGATTGCTTTGGGTAGTAGAGTCATTTTCACAATGTTGATTCTTCCAATCCAAGAACATGGTATATCTCTCCATCGATGTGTATCATCTTTAATTTCTTTCATCAGTGTCTTATAATTTTCTGCATACAGGTCTTTTGTCTCCTTAAGTAGGTTTATTCCTAGATATTTTATTCTTTTTGTTGCAATGGTAAATGGGAGTGTTTTCTTAATTTCACTCTCAGATTTTTCATCATTAGTGTATAAGAATGCCAGAGATTTCTGTGCATTAATTTTGTATCCTGCTACTTTACCAAATTCATTGATTAGCTCTAGTAGTTTCCTGGTAGCCTCCTTAGGATTCTCTATGTATAGTATCATGTCATCTGCAAACAGTGAACTGATTCACTTTGTTGTAAAGCAGAAACTAACACACCATTGTCAAGCAATTACACTCCAATAAAGATGTTAAAAAAAAAATAGATGACTCTAGGAACTCACTGGAATAAACTCGACAATAAAAGTTTGCCTACTCAGCAAAGTTAATGACAGTAAATATTCCACCTTATTAAACATATGAATTCATTACTCATTCCAAAGACAGCAAATGCAACTCCAACTCAGTTTCTTTTATTGATGTGAATTACTTTATTCAATCGCTGTCTTCTAAAAAAAAGTTAAAAATTTTCTCTCCTCAAATTACCAATGCCAAGCAACTCTAAGATAAGGTATGTTCTAACTCATTAAGGATAAAGACCTAGCTTCACATTCTCCCCTATTTTGCAACTAATGCTCCAAATCAGGTGTATCAATTAGTTCATTAAGGTTCCCATCTCATTATAGTATTAATCTAGGCAATTCTGGAAAACAATTAGTCTAGATATGATTCATATTCCAAAAATTAATGAAACCCAGGCACAGAGAAGAGAGGTCCTCTCTTCCCTACAGCTTAAATTTTAAAAACTGCATTAAGATTCTTGAAATCCCAAGTACATGTCTAATTTTCAGTTACATGGGAAAGCTACGTTTAAACAGCAAATGAGTTCTTAATGGCAATGCTAGAAAAACATGCCAATGAATTATTCATTTAGTCTGTTTGGAAATTCATAAAGTAGCAGGCAAGAGAAAACCTGTAATAACATTAACGTTTCTTGCTGATAAATTTTTAAATTGGTAAAAGTTAAAATAAAAAGATTTGAAATAAGAACTCCATAATGATTCTTCAAGAGTAAAAAATGCAAAAACCTATTTACATGCTTATCTCTTCCAACAGACTTAATTCTTGTTTTATCTTTGTATCCCTAATACCTACCACAGTTCCTGGCATGTGCCAGTTCCTGGCATTTGAGTGAATCAGATCATTCTGAATGAACCATTTTTCAAACCCAAAACATATTTTCATTCCAATATTTTTCAGATACTAAAGTAGGGAACCTCTGTCCATAAAACTTCATACATGACAAGGTGCAGTTCACTTTAACAGTAAATACAGTTATCTTCTCTGTAAACAAGTTGAAAGATTCAATACCACCAGGATCATTTTTTCATGCTGCTCAGGAGCTTATAACTTATGGAATGTCTTGTGAAAACCTGCTAACCATCCTGAATTAAGCTCATGCTTCTTTGAGAGGCTAATAAAACCTAATTACATCTAATGTGCCTGTCTTTTGTAAAATTATGCAAAATTTACACGTAATTTTTTAAAATAAATTTATTTATTTTATTTATTTATTACTTTTGGCTGTGTTGGGTCTTTGTTGCTGCGCACAGGCTTTCTCTAGTTGCAGCAAGCGGGGGGCTACTCTTCGTTGCGGTGTGTGGGCTTCTCACTGCAGTGGCTTCTCTTGCTATGGAGCACGGGCTCTAGGCGCGCGGGCTTCAATAGTTGTGGCGCGCAGGCTACAGTAGTTGTGGCTCGGGGGCTCTAGAGCGCAGGCTCAGTAGTTGTGTAGCACGGGCTTAGTTGCTCTGCGGCATGTGGGATCTTCCCGGACCAGGGATGGAACCGTGTCCGCTGCATTGGCAGGCAGATTCTTAACCACTGCACCACCAGGGAAGTCCTACGCCTAATTTTTAAAAATTACTTTCACCTTTTGAGAAAACTACATTAAAAAACAAATTCACAAGCAGTATGTTCCAATCTCGCTTATATCACCTATGCAGATTCATATCACCTATGCAGATTCATATCACCAAAGGTAAGAAACAGATCACCAATTTGCATTCGTCTTCGGTAAAGTTTCACTGAAACAGTTTGGCCTCTAAATTTTGCTGCGTGGAACTGAATTTGCTAGGTTAAAATGAGACAATCCAATTTTATTAAGTAAAATCGGAAGCAGATTTGCTGTACTTTCTGAAACCTTTTTAGGTGCGCTGGAAACTACAGGACATCACTTTTGAAAAATACCACTTAACGCAAACAAAAGGCATGAGAGGAGATAAACTGACATTCACATGTTTATTTTTTACCGCGAAATGACTTCTTTTTCGCTATCTTCTAGCGAAGATAAGCATTATGAATATGAAGGTAAAAACACTCTAACTTCCAAAAGTTGGTTTGGGAGGAAAACGAAAACAGGAAACCGAAAACAGCAACCCGGACCTCAGCCTCACCTACAATTGCACGCTCTGAGAATCTGGCGAAAGCCCCGGACGGCCAGAGACAAGGCAGCCTCCGTTCCCCGGGCTGCGGGCCTCCCCGGGCGCGCCCCGCCCGAGCCCCCGGCTGCACGAAGTGGACGCCGCGCCCCCACGGGCCACAGCGGACTCCCCAGGACAGTCACCGCCCCGAAGGCCGAGCCTCACCCAGCATCGCCGGGGATCCCAACCCGGAAAGTCAGGTTCGCGAGCGCGTCCCTCTCACACCCCGAGATGCAGAAAATGTCCCGAAGCGGACGGCTGCGCGCCGACAGCTACGCAGAGCCCTCCCGCAGGAGCGCTGCCGGAGCTGAGGCGGGCCGGGGAGCGTCCACCCGCAACCCTTGCCTGCCGCTCCCTTACTCTGTGAACCGTCGTCAACGCGGTCGAACTCCCAGTCCGGGGACAGAGTCTCCACCGCCATCACTCCGGTGCCTCCCACAGTCACAGCCCCAACCAGCCTTAGCGACGTCCGCGGCCTCACCCGAGCGGCTGTATCCGCACGTGACTTCCGGCTTCAGTCCCGCCCCCGCTCGCGAGGCCCGGCCGGGCTCGTTGCCCCTGCGGGTCGCGGGGGACGCTGGGAAAGCGAGTCCTCCGTGGTGGATCGAGAAGGCGGCCGCGGCGCCGGCGGTGGTCCGCGTGGTGTCCTCCCGTTCCTGTTTGGGCCTCGCCACCGTTCAGTTCACTTTTCACGCCACATCGATACCTTCAATTTCGCTCTGCTGTCTTCGGGCCATTTTTAATACTAGGAGAAGTGCTCCTTCAGTCTAGCCTAAAAAGGGCAAAATTGATGGGGTCGGGGCTCAGCAGGAAGACGCGGTCCTGTAGGACGTCGCCGTCCAGGCGCTTCTTCCCAGAAGCCCGTTTATCCCACGTCCTCCCGGTCGTCACCGTCCGAGCTCTTGTTCTGCACGCCCTATGCAGATTGTTCTTGAGAAAAAAAGCCGTGTGCAAGAGGAGGAGTTACTTTACGAACACCTTAAGCAAGGAATTTTACTTCTCTGCTAATCTTGCGCTCACCGGCTCTCTACCCACCTCTTCTGCAGGGGGGAAGAAGAAGCGCTGTTTAAGCGGGTTCTAAAAGGCGCCTACCTGCTAACTGGCTTTTCGATGAACAAGGATCTGTTACCCAGTAAGGCTACATGCCTACAGGTATTTGCACAGCAGTATTCATTGCTGCATGGTTTTTAATAGATCCTAGTAAGAATCCAGGTAAACGTCCATGAATAGGGAGTAATGACATAAAGTTTAATATGTCCATACTACGAAATACTAGATAACTGTGAAAAGAAATGAAGTAAGTTTATAGAGACATGAGAAACTGACAGGAGGTAGTTGCAGAAAAATGTGTATTTGTGGTTACATTTGTATTTTTATATAAACGTGTACTGGCATATGTGCATGTAGATGCATAGAAAGAGAACTCGGATCACACTAAACAGGAGAGTTGTCAACTGGAAGAGTATGTGTTGGTGATTAGAAAGTGAATTTTCAAGTTTTATTGTTTCTACTTACATGTTTTTAAATCTTTAACAGTGAGAATTTATGGTCTTCTGTAGTCCTAAAAAGGACCAAAAATAACTAACTTAATCAAAGCTAGTAAGCGGCCTCTTGAAGAGCATTCCCTGAGGCCCATGAATCTGCAGTAGGTCAAATATTTGAGTGCCCACTAGGTACCAGGTATCATGCTAGATGCAGAGATTATTATGAAAAAACAGACAAGAAAGGTGGATCCCACCCCTATGGTGCTTGCTGTGTTAGTGGGCATTTTAGAAAGGAAAAAAAGAAAGGAAACTTGAAAATGACAGGTAACATCAGTGCCTCACCGTTGGCAGACATTTTTCCTTTTACTTATGTGTGATCATGAGTTTGACTTTGCTGTATTCTTCACATTTGTGTTAATCACTGTAATTAATCTCCCAATAGCTCATTATGATACATTGAAATTACAGGTCAGAGCAATCTGAATCTGCATATCCACTAATCTATTAAATCAGTGCAAGAGGCAGTGTCATGAAATAATCAAAAACACAAGTTTCTACAGTCAGATTGTGTAGGTCCAAATCATAGCTCTGCCACTTACTAGCCATGGGGTTTTGGGCCAAGTAATTTAACCTCTGCTTCAATTTCCTCATTTGTAAAGTGGGAATAATAATAGTAAACTCCTCATAGGATTGTTATGAGGACTAATTTAGTTCATACAGGTAAGAGGCATAGAGCAATGCCAGCCACATACTATAGAAATGTTTGCTGTTCTGACTCATCATATCCTTAATTTTAAAAGAAATCTCAGGGATTGCCTGTATTTTTTTAACCTTTTATTTTATATTGGAGTATAGTTGATTAACAATGTTGTGATAGTTGCAGGTATACGGCAAAGTGACTCAGTTACACGTATACAGGTATCTGTTCTTTTTCTAATTCTTTTCCCACCTAGGCCATTACATATTATTGAGCAGAGTCCCTTGTGCTATACAGTAGGTCCTCAGTTGGTTATCCATTTTAAATATAGCAATGTGGACATGTCAGGGATTGCCTGTCTTGAGCTTACATATCTTTAAATCAAATTTCATGCCTAGAATTTACAATTTTCTTAGAGAATTACAAGTTAGATACTAAATCTAAAGCACATTCAGGGACTTCCCTGGTGGTCCAGTGGGTAAGACTCCGCGGGGGGCCTGGGTTCAATCCCTGGTTGGGGAACTAGATCCCACACGCATGCCTCAACTAAGAATTCGCATGCTGAAACTAAAGATCCCACATGCCTCAACGGAGATCCCGTGTGCTGCAGCTAAGACCCAGCGCAGCCTAAATAAATAAATAATAAAAATAAATATTAAAAACCGTCCACATCCTAAATAAATAAATAAAGCACATTCACTGTAAACTGAAATGTGCTATCTGAAAGTTATTTATTACAACAGATGTTCTATATTTCCCAGGCCTAGGCTATCAAAGGCAAATAATCATTTTGAAAAATTAAATATCCTTCTTTCTACTTTTCTTCATTCTTAACAGTACTTTCTGAAAGGCAAGCTTGGAACTAGAAGGGGAAGTATTGTGCTATTTTGAGAGCTTCAAAGAACTTTAGAACAGTTGCCTTCAGAATGTGCCTGCCTTCTGGCACCTTGCCTTTAACCCTTATACCCACAACTTAAGTACCAGTTTATTCTGTACCAAAACATAGTGAGTGTGTGTGTGTGTGTGTGTGTGTGTGTGTGTGTGTGTAAAACAGTGATAAGGTCTTGGTGAACTTGTTTCTTAATATACATTTAAAGTATGTTTCCTACAATAGAAAATCTATGGTAATAATTCACTAAAGGCATTTCTCTTAGTAATTTGTCAGAGTCCTATGTGTATCTGTCAAAAAGATACCTAATATGGTAATTCATGTATTTCTTTACAAAATAATGTCTCACCTGGACAGGAGTCTGAGTCTTCCTAAACCTATCATGACAGATCTTTTCTTTGCATTGTCCACACCACTGAGGGAAGTTTTTCAAAACCTATCTGATCAGGGAATGCCCCACTTTAAATCCATCAGTGAATTCCATTGTCCTTGGCATGGAGTTTACACTTCATAGGATGGAATACAAGGCTTTTTCCAATCTGCAACAGAGACCATATGGCCTGCAAAGCCTAGAATGTTTACTGTCTAGTCCTTTACAGAAAAGATTTGCCAACCCCTGGTCTAGAATCATACAGTTATACAAAGTTTGTTGTGAAAAACAGCAAAGTCTTACCCACCCCCTCCCCCAATTTCCTGTCCCCAAAGGCAACCACTTCTGTCTCTTCTAGTTGATTATTTTAATACTTCCATTTCTCTAAATAGCATAATGACAGTATTCTTTAATTTTCAACTTTGGGAATTATATATTGTCTTCCCACTATGGGAGATGAGGATGTAACTGTCTTTATCCCCTCACCCCACCATCCATATCTCTGCCATCCCACCCTTTTTCCAATATAGTTATATAATAATTTTGGTAGGTCAATAGTCAGTGTTATGACTCTATTAACGCAACTCATAGTTGAGCCATGTGGTAGACTATGATATTTTTTCCATGCAAAGCTTTTTGTTTTTCCTGGCATAATTATTTTGGGGTTTTTTTATGTTGTTTGCTTAGTTTTGTTTTTACCAATTCAACCTGAAAGTCTTCACCAATTGTCTAAATTTCCTCTCTGGATGTTCAGATGCCTGAGGTGCTCCATTAATTTCATCATCCTACAGACGTCTCCTAGAGCTTTCTGGCTCACTACCATCTGGACATTTTTATTAAGTTCAATATTCATTAAATTTTTTTCTTTGACACAGTAATTATTTTTATTGTGCTTTTGAATGTGTTTTTCAACTTCCAAATGCATGGGGATTTTTGATTTATCATTCAAAATTGATACCTAACTCAATTTCATATGGTCAGAGATGATGGTCTGTGTGAAATCGATTCTTTCAAATATTATGAGACTTCCTTTATATCCTAATTTGTAGCCTAATAAGTGGTGACATGAGAAAACGGATGTGAGCCTGAAAAAAAAGAGTTGTTCTTTAAGTATTGAATGCAGAGTACTATGTTCATCAAATCAAACTTCTTAATTAGAGATACAATGAAGTTTTGTTTCAGCCTCCTGATTATTCCAAAAATCTAACATTCAGCTGGGTTTTTGGATTCCTGTACTCCTGGATGACCAATGATTATGGGATCATGTAGGTTACCATCATACCTGGTTCTGTGAATCCCGGATTGCACTGAGCACTCCAGCCCTGTGCCTCCATAGTATTTACTTTGAAATTGTATGTTTGTATAATTGTATCCCCTGTTAGGCTCTGTACTAGTTTCCTATTATGGTTGTAACAAATTGCCACAAACTCAGTGGCTTAAAACAGCACAGATTTATCGTCTTAAAAAAAAAGATAATATCTCTTCTGGGGAGATCAGAAGTCCGACATGAATCTCACTGTGCTAAAATCAAGGTCTTGGCCGGGCTGGTCCCTCCTGGAGACACTGAGGGGAGAATCCACTTTCCTGCCTTTTTTGGCTTCCATGCATTATTCCAGTCTCTAGCTTCTGCCATCACATCTACTAGTGACACTGATCCTCCTGACTTCCTCTTATAAGGACCCTTGCAGTTACACTGGGCCCATCCAGACAATCCACGATAATCTCCCTTTTTCAAGAACCTTAACTTAATCACATCCACAGAGTCCATTTAAACAGGTAAGGTAACATAATCATAGGTTATCATAAACATAGGTTTGGAAATTAGGACATAGACATATTTGGGAGTCTATTATTCACGTCTGTACATATAGTACAGTGTTAGTTTCTCCTTTACAACAATGTGAATCAGTTATACATATACATATGTTCCCATATCTCTTCCCTCTTGTGTCTCCCTCCCTCCCACCCTCCCTATCCCACCCCTCTCGTGGTCACAAAGCACAGAGGTGATCTCCCTGTGCTATGCGGCAGCTTCCCACTAGCTATGTAATTTACATTTGGTAGTGCATATATGTCCCTGCCACTCTCTCACTTCGTCACAGCTTACCCTTCCCCCTCCCCATGTCCTCAAGTCCATGCTCTAGTAGGTCTGTGTTTTATTCCCGTCCTACCACTAATCTCTTCATGACATTTTTTTTTCTTAGATTCCATATATATGTGTTAGCATACCGTATTTGTTTTTCTCCTTCTGACTTACTTCACTCTGTATGACAGACTCCAGGTCCATATAGTACATCTTTTCTGATAATTCCAATATCTGGATTTATCTGTATGTCTCTACTCTGTTGTTTGGGATGTGTGTGGGTTTTTCTTCCCCCCTCTTGGTTTTCCACCATTTGGTCTTGTTTCCTGATAAGGCTGATAAATTTTTTAGTGCATCCTGGTCTTTAAGTATGAAAAATTACAGAGACAGTTGAAGATCTGGATGGTGTTATCTTCCTCCAGAGCAGATTACTGTCTCTTCTGGAAGGTTATTAGAGTAGGGGCGGACTACTTTAACCCAGTCTAGGACTGTTCTGATTCCAAGCTGGGTTTTTGTCTTTGTGAGAGCTGGTCTATTTCTGTATCATCTTAATCCTAGGATGTAGCTCTGCAGGGGTGCTGGGCAAGTCCTGCCAAACCTCTGCTCAGCTTTTCAACCTCACAGCTGCTGCTTTCTGGTACTTACAAATCAGCAAATGCCTTGAGGTTCACCTCTCTGGACGTTCTCTCCTGAATCTCGATTTCTCAAATCCTCACCTACCTAGGTCTCCAATGCCTTCAAAAAGATTTTTAGCGACAAAAGCAAAAATGGACATATGAGACTACACCAAACTTAAAAGCATCTGCACATTAAAGGAAACAATCAACAGAGTTAAAAGGCAACTTATGGTGGGGGCTTCCCTGGTGGCGCAGTGGTTGAGAGCCCGCCTGCCGAGGCAGGGGACACGGGTTCGTGCCCCGGTCCGGGAAGATCCCACATTCCGCGGAGCGGCTAGGCCCGTGAGCCATGGCCGCTGAGCCTGCGCGTACGGAGCCTGCGCTCCGCAACGGGAGAGGCCACAACAGTGGGAGGCCCGCGTACCACACACACACAAAAAAGTAACCGGATTAAAAAATAGGCAAAAGACCTGAATTAGCACTTCACAAAAAAGGTACACAAATGGCCAACAAGCATGTGAAAAGATGCTCAACATCACTAATCATTAGAGCAGTGTAAATCAAAACCACAATTAGGTATCACCTTACATTCATTAGGATGGCAACTATAAAAAAATTTAAATAAACACACAGAAAATAACAAGTGTTGATGAGAATGTAGAGATATTGGAATCCTTATAAACTGCTGGAGGGAATGTAAGATGGTGCAGCCTCTATGGAAAACATTATGGAGGTTCCTTTAAAAAACTAAAATTAGAATTACCGTATAATCCATTTCTGGGTATATATCAAAAAGAATTGAAAGCAAGATTTTGAAGAGATATTTGCATACCCATGTTCAGCACACATTATTCACAATAGCCAAGAGATGAAGCTGCCCAAATGTCTATCTACAGATAAATGGATAAAGAAAATGTGGTACACACATACAATGGAATACTATTCAGCTTTAAAAAAAGGGACTTCCCTGGTGGCGCAGTTGTTAAGAATCTGCCTGCCAATGCAGGGGACACGGGTTCAATCCCTGGCCCGGGAAGATCCCACATGCCGCGGAGCAACTAAGCCCGTGTGCCACAACTACTGAACCTGCGCTCTAGAGCCCACAAGCCACAACTACTGAGCCCACAAGCCACAACTACTGAGCCCACAAGCCACAACTACTGAGCCCACAAGCCACAACTACTGAGCCCACAAGCCACAACTACTGAGCCCACAAGCCACAACTACTGAGCCCACAAGCCACAACTACTGAGCCCACAAGCCACAACTACTGAGCCCACAAGCCACAACTACTGAGCCCACAAGCCACAACTACTGAGCCCACAAGCCACAACTACTGAGCCCACAAGCCACAACTACTGAGCCCACACGCCACAACTACTGAAGCCTGCACACCTAGAGCCCGTGCTCCTCAACAAGAGAAGCCACCGCAATGAGAAGCCCGTGCACTGCAACGAAGAGTAGCCCGTGCTCTCTGCAACTAGAGAAAGCCTGCGTGCAGCAACAAAGACCCAACACAGTCCTAAATAAATAAATAAATAAAAATAAAAAGAGGGAAATTTTGCCACATGCTACAATAGTGGATGAGCCTTGAGGACATTATGCTGAGTGAAATAAGCCAATAACAGAAGGACAAATACTATATGATTCTACCTATATGAGATATCTAGAGTAGTCAAAATCATGGAAAAAAAAGTAGAATGGTGGTTGCCAGGGGCTGAGGGAAGGAGAAAATGAGGAGTTGTGCTATGGCGTATAGAGTTTCAGCTTTGTGAGATGAAAAAATTCTAGAGATCTGTTACACAGCAATGCGAATATAGTTAACACTGCTAAACTGTACACTTAACGTAAATTTTATGTTATGTGCTTTTTACCACAATTAAAAATTCTCCCCCCAGAAAGATTTTTAAATATATTTTACCAGCTCTTCTAGTTGTTCTCAGCAAGAGGGTTGTTCTGATATAAGCTAGGCAGTCATAGCCAGAAGCCATGAAGGCTTTTCTATTTTTGTTTTTAATAAAGTTGCTTACTTCCCTGTTTCCATTCTTTTCTCCATCTAGCTAATTCTTGACTTAGTAGTCAGAGCTTGATTTTAAAAATATAATCAGAGTATTCTACTCCTTTGTTTAAAAAACTATCAGTGGCTTCCAATTGTGCCTACAATAAAATACAGCATCTATAGGAAAAACCTGTTTACCTCGCCAGTGTCCTCTTCAGGCTCTTTCTTTTTCACTCATTATGATCCAGCCACATTGGTCTTTAAGTTCCTCCAACAAACTGAGCTCTTTTTCACATGAAGGCCTGTACACATACTGTGCCCTCTTTTTGCCTGGAAAGTTCTACCCCCCACTGGCTATCTTCCAGTTATCTTTGATATCTCAGATTAAATATCACTTCCTTAGTGAGGACATCCTTGACTACACAATCCCAAATAGGTACTTCTATTATATGAAATTCACTGTATACTTCTTTTCTTTGTAGCTCTCATCAAAACTTTGGATCATTTATTTGGGGGTTACTTGCTTAATCATTACTTATCTCTCCCACTAGATTATAAACTCTATAAACATCCATGTCTGTTTGATACAGTTCAGTGCCAAGTATAGTGCTTGGTATACTATATATATTTATATATATTTGTTGAAAGAATAAACCAATAATTATTTTTTCAATTGCTCTATAATATTCATTTTACACGAAAATTATTTACTCTTAGGAGTTGGCACTGTTGGTTAAAGAATGTGTAAGTGGCAATCCCTATCAAACTACCACTGGCATTTTTTACAGAACTAGAACAAAAAATTTCACAATCTGTATGGAAACACAAAAGACCCCGAATAGCCAAAGCAATCTTGAGAACGAAAAATGGAGCTGGAGGAATCAGGCTCCCTGACTTCAAACTATACTACAAAGCTACAGTAATCAAGACAGTATGGTACTGGCACAAAAACAGAAATATAGATCAATGGAACAGGATAGAAGGCCCAGAGGTAAACCCACACACATATGGTCACTTTATCTTTGATAAAGGACGCAAGAATATACAGAGGAGAAAAGACAGCCTCTTCAATAAGTGATCCTGGGAAAACTGGACAGCTACATGTAAAAGTATGAAATTAGAACACTCCCTAACACCATACACAAAAATAAAATGGGTTAAAGACCTAAATGTAAGGCCAGACACTATCAAACTCTTAGAGGAAAACACAGGCAGAACACTCTATGACATAAATCACAGCAAGATCCTTTTTGACCCATCTCCTAGAGAAATGGAAATAAAAACAAAAATAAACAAATGGGACCTAATGAAACTTAAAAGCTTTTGCACAGCAAAGGATACCATAAACAAGACCAAAAGACAACCCTCAGAATGGGAGAAAATAGTTGCAAATGAAGCAACCGACAAAGGATTAATCTCCAAAATT
>NC_041219.1:37677773-37704084 GCF_002837175.3 Physeter macrocephalus | reverse complement strand
GGAATAAAACACAGACCTACTAGAGCATGGACTTGAGGATATGGGGAGGGGGAAGGGTAAGCTGTGACGAAGTGAGAGAGTGGCATGGATATATATACACTACCAAATGTAGGGTGGATAGCTAGTGGGAAGCAGCCGCATGGCACGGGGTGATCAGCTAGGTGGTTTGTGACCACCTAGAGGGGTGGGATAGGGAGAGTGGGAGGGAGACGCAAGAGGGAAGAGATATGGGAACATATGTATATGTATAACTGATTCACTTTGTTGTAAAGCAGAAACTAACACACCATTGTCAAGCAATTATACTCCAATAAAGATGTTAAAAAAAAAAGAATGTGTAAGTGGAAAAAAGAATCACTTAATAAAGTGGCTTTTTAAATTAGTCACTTCTTCCACCAGTATATAATCAGGACCTTCTCTGTTTGATACACCATAGTGACTAAAATCTTCCAAAGTGCCCAGTTGTCTGATAAGATATATTATTAAGATAATTTTAGTTAGGGATTAGCAAAGTACAGTTAGCAGATCCGCTATCTGCTTTTGTAAATAAAGTTTTTTTCGGAACACAGTCATGCCCATTTATTTGCATTTTTGTCTATGGCTGCTTCACAATAGGCAGGGTTGAGTGGTTGCAACAGTAACCATATGGCCCACAAGCCTAAAATATCTATCTGGTCTTTTAAGAAAAAGTTTGCCAACCCTTGTTTTAACTCCAAAAGAGCAAAATGAACAATATACATATACACACATACATATATGTTTTTCTACCTAAATTTTAGTTTACAAAGTGGGTTGAAATAACCTAATTAAAAAAAATAACTACCTTAGAAAAATCTTATAATCAACATATTAAAGTAATCCACAAAGATACTTCTATGTCCTTCTCAAGAGGCACTGGTGGCAGCCTAACACAGTCACATGAACCCACGTGCAAAGAAAAGTAGACAAAATATAATGAAGATAACTTTTTAAAGATCTGAAGGGTAATGAATTTAGGCAGAAACCACAAAATTTACTCAGCAACTGGTGATAATTATGAATCTGTGGCTTTTTACCTGACAGTGTCCCTCACCCCTTCAAATACAGGAGTGCAACACTGCAGTCTTTTTTTTTTATATGTATATATGTTTATTTATTTATTTTTGGCCGCGTTGGGTCTTCGTTGCTGCGTGCAGGCTTTCTCTAGTTGCAGCGAGCAGGGGCTACTCTTCCTTGGGGTGCGCAGGCTTCTCATTGCAGTGGTTTCTCTTGTTATGGAGCATTGGCTCTAGGTGCGCAGGCTTCAGTAGTTATGGCATGTGGGCTCAGTAGTTGTGGCTCGCGGGCTCTAGAGTGCAGGCTCGGTAGTTGTGGTGCTTGGGCTTAGCTGCTCCACGGCATGTGGGATCTTCCTGGACCAGGAACCAAACCCGTGTCCCCTGCATTGGCAGGAGGATTCTTAACCACTGTGCCACCAAGGAAGCCCCTACAATTCACCCCACACCGCCTCTCCATCTTGGCCTACTCCCCCTGACTCCAGTGAATACTCTTTGTAGACCAGTGGCTTACAAAATGAGCTTAACAAAGTCTCTTCCTGGAAGTGCCTTGGAGGTCACAGCCGGGGATTAAGGCTCTCCTTCGCTCAGAGGATCCCCTTGCCCCTGCCTTTATTTCTGAATGTGTTGGGCTTTTTCATGATATTTCCTTTAAAAAATGTATTTTCCTTCTAATTAAAGGTTTAAAAGTGGTTATCCCAGTTACCATCAAGAAAGCATTTTCTGGGCTTCCCTGGTGGCGCAGTGGTTGAGAATCCGCCTGTCGATGCAGGGTACTCGGGTTCGTGCCCCGGTCCGGGACGATCCCACATGCCGCGGAGCGGCTAGGCCCGTGAGCCGTGGCCGCTGAGCCTGCGCGTCCGGAGCCTGTGCTCCGCAACGGGAGAGGCCACAACAGTGAGAGGCCCGCGTACCACAAAAAAAAAAAAAAAGAAAGCATTTTCTGATCTTACCGTGCTCTTTCTCTCCTTCATAACTTTTACTTGCTGTTTCTTGTACCTCTGATGCTGTTTCCACCACCTCTGATGCTGTTTCCACCGTTACCTTCTGGTAAACTCTTCCCTTTCAAAACTTACCTTTTAGAGTGAGAGGGTCAGAGTGGGCAGGGTGGTAAATCTTCTGTGAAATCCTCCCTTATGATGTGAAACTGAGCTAGTCACTCCTTTCTCTGTTCCTCAGCCTCTATCCAGTCACTAGATTCATTTATTTCTGTGTTCCATAAACATGCATTCCATGTGTCAAGAACTATGCTGAGTACTGGGGTGCAAGGTTGATCAGCACACTGACTAGCCCTGAGTTAGGTCCTCCTGCTTTGTGTTTCCATAAAACTCTGTTTCATCTTTTATAGCACTGATCACACTTTGCTTATTTGCCATTCCCTGCTGGACTATAAGCAGCATGAGGGAAGCGAATCTTCTGTCTCGTCATCTCTCCTTGCCCACCAACTACCACAGAGCCTAGAACATGGTAGGTGCTCAAAAATTATTTATTGAACACTTGTCCTTAAAATCGACACAAATTGGTGGGGTCAGACATGATGGAACAATATATTATTTATTTATTGCACAGAGATTACTGGTGGGAATATGAAAGCGGTGGTGGTCATTTCTACCCTAGCAGTTCTCATATGATACAGTTTATTTCTTTGGGCCATTTTTCTTGCTGTCCCTGAAGGCTTTTGATTGAATGCAGGAAAATAAACAATTACAGAGGTTCTAGATGATCTTATCTTTCTACAGAAAAGATTGACCTTATTTTTTGGCAGGCAACTAAAGTAGGGCAGATCAGTTCTTTACAGTGAGGGCTGAGCTCATGTGAGGCTGGGCTGCAGTCTTACAGCAGTTGCTCTACCTCTAGATTACACTCGGGGGATGCCTTCCAAGAGTATCAGTTGAGAGGGATGAAATGTTTCCTGGATTACCTCCTTCTGGCAGATGTTCAGCTCCAACTTCTGGGTACTGGAAACTCTGCTTTGCTTTTTAGCCATTTTCTGCTTGGTTCTATAGCCTCTAATCCATGTATCTTAAGAATCAGCACATACCTCAAACTGAAATCAAGTGTCAGGGGACTCCCCTGGTGACGCAGTGGTTAAGAATACACCTGCCAATGCGGGGGACACGGGTTCGATCCCTGGTCCGGGAAGATCCCACATGCCACGGAGCAACTAAGCCCGTGTGTGCCACAACTACTGAGCCTGTGCTCTAGAGCCCGGAAACCACAACTACTGCACCCACACGCCACAACTACTGAAGCCCACGTGCCCTAGAGCCTGCGCACTGCAACTACTGATCCCGTGTGCTCTAGGGCCCGCATGCCACAACTACTGAGCCCACATGCCACAACTACTGAGTCCACACACTGCAACTACTGAAGCCCGCGTGCTCTTGGGCCCACGTGCCGCAACTACTGAGCCTGCGTGCTGCAACTACTGAAGCCCGTGTGCCTAGAGCCCATGCTATGCAAAAAGAGAAGGCACCGCAATGAGAAGCCCGGGCACCACAACGAAGAGTAGCCCCCTCTTGCTGCAACTAGAGAAAGCCTGCGTGCAGCAACGAAGACCCAATGCAGCCAAAAAAAAAAAAAAAAAAGCAGAAATCAAGTGAGTGTCAGGAGCTAAGTTCACCTCTGTATCTCCCTTATTGCCAAGATCTTGGCTCAAGTCCTGGCTGCTCAAACTCCATTTGTTCTCTGCACCGCCATGAGATTGCTGAAATCTGCTGTTTGCTTTGCCTTTTGGCCCCTACTCCAGTTCTTCCTGTTGTAGATTCCTCGGCCAGTGCTCTCAAGTATTTGTTTTATCATGAAGTTATTTTCACTTAAACAATAATCAAACATTAATACTAGTACAGGTTCAAGAGTGTGTTAATTAAAATGAGAATTTATAAAGAAAACACCATTCTAAAAGTGAATAACATAGAGTATTCAGCAGAACAAATTCAAAATAAATAAATACACACAGCTATGTTTCCAAATAGCAAAAATGGCTGCACATCAGTTTGAGTCAAATAAGCAACCAAACAAGAGTATGAAAACTCCTAGAATTTTATTCTAAAATCCTGAAGTTGACTATGAAAGTAAAATTTTTCTATGTTTAAGAAAGTTTATAAATTAGGGCTTCCCTGGTGGCGCAGTGGTTAAGAATCCGCCTGCCAATGCAGGGGACACGGGTTTGATCCCTGGTCCAGGAAGATCCCACATGCCGTGGAGCCACTAAGCCCATGCCCCACAACTACTGAGCCTGCGCTCTAGAGCCTGTGTGCCACAACTGCTGAAGCCCACGCACCTAGAGCCTGTGTCTTGCAACAAGAGAAGCCATGACAATGAGAAGCGCGCACCGCAACGAAGAGTAGCCCCAGCTCACTGCGACTAGAGAAAGCCCGCACACAGCAATGAAGACCCAACTCAGCCAAAAATAGAAACAAATAAATAAATTTATATTTTAAAAACGTTTATAAATTATATGACTTGCAGTTTCATAAAATTCTGAATGAATGTTCTATCTAGGACAAAATAGATCCCTGAGCAACATATCATATTTGAACAAGGCCCCTGAATGTCACAGATATCAGTCACAAAAGTAAACACTTATCCATGGCAGACTGAGTAAAGATTTCAGTGTGATATTCTAGAAGCTCAAGACTATAAATCACTTTTACTATACACAGCTTTACACACAGAGTTTTTTGTGGGAATTCTTGGGTTTCCACTTTGCACATCATCTATCACCTAATGTGTGAAATCAATTCAGACATACGCAAAAAGTTGTACAAGTTACTGTATTTACAAAAATGGCACAAAAGTGAATTCAACAGTCTATGCATGTACATACTTCATTCACATCTTCAACAAAAACAAAAAGATATTCTAACACTACAGAAGTGAAAAACACTAGGTACAATGGGCTCTCTTACGTAAGCATTAGGGTCACACAAGGTTACACCAGAATAGGCAAATATTGCCCAGGAAAAATTCTATTTTTAAAAATGAAACAAGTTTAAGGCAAATCAAGATCAACTACAGGGATACAAGTCTTTCATATCTGCTTGAAATATGTGATGTCTTCTAATTTGTGGTCTTAAACTTCTGTTTTACAAAATCCCAAAAGAAAAAGACAGAGGAAAGTAACAACAGAGATTATATGAAATATGAAAAATATTAAAAGTTTAAAATTAAGTGAGGAAACCCAAAACATTAAAATCATAAAATTTGCTTATTACTTGTTAGAACTAGTTCTACACTAGAAAATAGGAAATATATACAGTTGTTTTCAGAAAATTACTTTATACTGCTCTGATGTGTCTTTTTCATTGGTGCATTGTTTAATCCAAAAATTATACACATTCAAATTTTAAGATTATACCCCTTCAAGAAACAGCACATCTCACTTCTACCTATAAAGCTGTCCCAAGGACATAGTGTATGAAAGGAAACAAATAGCTGAGAAGTAATATATTAAGAAGAAATAATGAAAATGAGAAGATTCCCAATTCAGTTCTTTTACTCAGCCAGACAGTTCACTAGCCACAGCAGTGGTCTCTGTTTGGAAGTTCCCGTCTAGTAGGAGACATGGTCCCTAGACACCTATGTCTCATCTGAGGCTGCAGTAGAAGTTGCTTGATCTTCAGTGGGGAGGGGCAAGATAGAGGCAGGGGATTAAGAGGTACAAACTACTGTGTACAAAATAAATAAACGACAAGCATATATTGTATGACACAGGGAATGTAGCCAGTATTTTATAATAAGTATAAATGGAGTGTAACCTTTAAAAATTGTGAATCACTTTTTTGTATACCTGAAACATAATATTGTATATCAACTATACCTTGATAATAATAATAATAATAAAAGAAATTGCTTTATCCCAGATGAAGATAGCTCGCTTTCAACTTTGCTTCTTCATTTTTCTCTAGACTAGGCACTTTTTCTGTCATTTCCTTCATCTCAGCAAAGATGTCTTGGGAATGTCTGCAGATACAGGGCTCCCTCATACACCTGACACTGGGAAAAGCAAAGAACATGCCATCTCTTCCAGTGACTTCCCCCTATCATTATTTAGAAATGTATTTCATAATTTCCAAAGAAGTGGCGATTACACTAATTATCTTCCTGTTATTGATTTCTAGCTCCATTCCTCTCTAGCCAGAGTCAAACTCTATGATTTACATTCTTCTCACGGGCCCAGCCGCTCCGCGGCATGTGGGATCCTCCCAGACCGGGGCGCGAACCCGGTTCCCCTGCATCGGCAGCCGGACGCGCAACCACTGCGCCACCAGGGAAGACCCTATGATTTATTATAGGCTAGCATACGGTGAATTTTTGAAAATGCTTTGTATGTATTTAAAAAGAATGTGAGGCATCTCTCTCGAATGGTGAATCCTCTGGTTATCGCTGCCATCCTGGCCTTGGCGGTGCCGATTTCGAGACCCTCTGGAGCAGAGTTCTGTGCGGGGGGATGTGTCAGAGTCCCTGGCTTGGCACCCCATGCTCTCAGGCCTCTGCGGGCCGCAGAGGGGCTCGATGGTTGGGAATGGGGCTGGCAGGGGTACAGGCAGGCTGTGGTCGGTGCCGACTCTGGAGGTCCAGTGTCTTGTGGTGACCTCTAAAAAATGGTTTGCTATTCACTTGACCCAGAAAACCCCACAAACTCATGCAAGTCAAGAGATTCAAATCTTCGTGTTCACTTTCAGAACACTCTTGAAACTGCCCAGGCCAGTAAGGGTATGCATATCCGAAAAGCCACCAAGTATCTGAAAGATGTCACTTTAAAGAAGCAATGTGTGCCATTCCGTCGTTACAATGGTGGAGTTGGTAGGTGTGCCCAGGCCAAACAGTGGAGCTGGACTCAGGTCGGTGGCCCAAAAACAGTGCTGAATTTTTACTGCACATGCTGAAAAATGCAGAGAGTGATGCTGAACTTAAGGGCTTAGATGTAGATTCTCTGGTCATTGAGCACATCCAGGTGAACAAAGCCCCCAAGATGCGGCGCAGGACTTAACAGAGCTCATGGTTGGATCAACCCATGCATGAGCTCTCCCTGCCGCATTGAGATGATCCTTACTGAAAAAGAAGAGATTGTTCCTAAATCAGAAGAGGAGGTTGCCCAGAAGAAAAAGACATCCCAGAAGAAACAAAAACTTATGGCCTGGGAATAAATGCCGCAAAAAATAAATGCAAATAAAAGTTTTTAAAATAAATAAATAAATAAAAAGAATGTGTATTTGGTAGTTGGGTGCTTCTAAATGTTTTAATTAGGCCAAATGCATTAATCATCTCATTTAAATATTCTGTATCATTGCTAATATTTTGCCTGTTTCTATCAGTTATTAAGTATGTTAAAAATGTTCAAGTATGAAGTAAGTCAAAGAGAAAGACAAATACCATATGATATCACTTATATGTGGAATCTAAAATATGACACAAATGAACTTTTATGAAACAGAAACAGACTCACAGACATAGAGAACAGACTTGTGGTTGCCATGGGGTGGGGGGAGGTGAGAGAGGGACGGAGTGGGAGTATGGGGTTAGCAGATGCAAACTATTATATAGAGAATGGATAAACAACAAGGTCCTACTGTATAGCACAGGAAACTATATTCAATATTCTGTGATAAACCATAATGGAAAAGAAAATTTTTAAAAGAATATATATATATATATATAAAACTGAATCACTTTGCTATACAGCAGAAATTAATATAACATTGTAAATCAACTATAGTTCAATAAAAAATTATTACAATGTTTAAAAAAATCTTCAAGTATGGGCTTCCCTGGTGGCGCAGTGGTTGAGAGTCCGCCTGCCGAGGCAGGGAACACGGGTTCGTGCCCCGGTCCGGGAAGATCCCACATGCCGCGGAGCGGCTGGGCCCGTGAGCCATGGCCGCTGGGCCTGCGCATCCGGAGCCTGTGCTCCGCAACGGGAGAGGCCACAGCAGTGAGAGGCCCGCGTACCGAAAAAAAAAAAAAAAAACAAGTATGGTTGCAGGTTTGTCTATTTTTCCTTGAAGTTCTGTAATTTTTGCTTTATAAAATTTGAGGCTGTGTTATTAAGTGTATACAAACTTAGAATTTTTATCTTCCTGTCAGATTAACATTTTCTTTTGGCTACTGTTTGAGTGTTTTTTAAAAAAATTGGAATCTTTATATTTTATGAGTGTTTTCGGAATCTTTATATTTTATGAGTCTCTCTCATCAGAGTTTTGTTTTTTAACCAACCTGATGATCTTTGTCTTTTCATTAAAACATTTAGTCCATTTTCATTTACCGCAATTACTGGCTTAAATCTAACATCTTACTAATTTCCTTCTATTTTTCATGCCTCTTCCGTGTTCCTTTTTCTCTCCTTTCTTGCCTTCTTTTGGATTGATTTTTTTTATCATTTTATTGTCTTAATTGTTTTACATTCTATTAACTTGGTAGTTATACATTGTATTACTATCCTTTTAGTGGTTGTACTAGAGATTATAATATGCATCCTTAACTTATTAAGTCTAACATAAATTAGTACTTTTATTATTTCCAAGACAATGCTGCAAGCTTAGAAGCTTTAACTTAACTTTTCTCCCTGAAAATCATATGCTATTGTTATCATGTATTTTAATTATACATATTTTTGAACTCCATAGAACATTAGAAGCATTTTAGACAATATTAATTAAAATTTGTCCTTGTATTTACCCTCTCTAAAGCTCTTCATTCCTTCATTTCTGAGCTTCCATCTAGGATTATTATCTTTCTGCCTAAAGAATATTCCATTCCTCCCAGCCCTCCCAACTTAAACAACACTTTAAAAAAATATTTATTTATTTATTTGGCTGAGCTGGTATCTTCTTTGCAGCGTGCGGGATCTTTACTTGCGGCATGTGAACTCTTAGTTGCGGCATGTGGGATCTAGTTCCCTGACCAGGGATCAAACTTGGGTCCCCTGCATTGGAAGCGTGGAGCCTTAGCCACTGGGCCACCAGGGAAGTCCCTATCTGACAATTTTTTATTGTTGTTTGTATATTTTCATGGATATATATATATATATCTTGTGGATATATATATCTACAAGATTTTATTATTATTATTGTTCATATGGTCAATGTTTACTTAAATTCACTCACATATTTGCCATTTTTGTTGGTCTTTATTCCTTCCTGCATTTCCGGGCTTCCAAGTAGGTAATTTTCCTCCTGCTTGAAGGATACTTTAATATTCCCTTTATTGTATGTCTGCTGATAACAAAGTCAAGTTTTTGTTTCTGAAGTTTATTTCATCTCCATTTTTGCTGGCAAGAGAAGTCTAGGTTGGCAGGCAATTTTTTGTTTGTCAAACTCTCTAGTATCTGGCCTAACCTCCAATTATCAAGAGGACTACATTTTTGGTTCTTAAAGAAGAAAATCTTAGACATCATGCATATTTTCTTATATTTGGGCGAAAATAAGCTCATTTTCTAAAGTTGGGAGTTGGAGTATATAACTATGGAATCTTCACTCAGGAAAAACCACAGTCTTTACCCACCCTCCCTGGTTTAGAACAAATAAAATGAATATCAATATTTGGAAGTTTAAGAGAAGCAAGAAGTCACAAAAATGCAGTCAGAGAAATGGGGTGAATTGTCAAGGGGCAGTTCCTAAAGCAAAACCCTGGATGTTTGCTGCAATTCTCCAGGCTTTAAGAATGGTTCTTTTTCTAGAATGAATATATATATATATATATATATATATATATATATATATATGTAACTGAGTATAACTGAGCTTTGCTGTACAGAAGAAATTAACACAACATTGTAAATCAACTATACTTCAATTTAAAAAAAAATTTTTAAGAGTGGTTCTTTTTCTTTCCTTCTTACCTTCTCAACAAGTATTTTCTAAGCTCTGCTTAGTGCTAAGTACTGTAAATCTTGATTAATAAGGCATGGAGTCAGCCTGCAAAGAGCTCCCAGTAGAGAAGATGACTGCTACATAAATAGTAGTAACAGACTGAGGCTTCATAAGAGCTGCATAGACAAAAATCCTTCCTAGTTCAGAGGAGTGAAAGATTACTTTGAGGAAGTAAGGAGCTTAGGGAGTAAAGAATCAGGAAAAATACCTGTAGGAGGCAGCATTTGAGCTATACCTTTAAGAAGAGAAGGAATTTGGTCATGCCTAGATGGTGACAAGTGACAGGTGGCAAGCTTTCCTGGGAAACGTTGTCCAGGAAGGAGTAGGCAAGTACTACGGTCACACTGAATTACATGTGCAAAAGAGCAGCAAGAAATAAGAGTAAGTGCCAAACTACAGACGTCTTGAATGCCAGGCTAAGGAGTACTGTTTGAGACAAGTGCTCAGCTAAAGCATGTCTTGCGCGTTTCTTCAGAGAGGTGAGGGAAAAGGCTGTCGGGTGTCTATCATCTATCTACCCATCTATTTGTCTATCATCTGTCGGGACCAACTCTGTGCCAAGCCCTTTGCCAGGTGCTTTATACACAATCTCTCATTAAATCTTCTTGTCAGACTACGAGATAGGAATCAGGATCCTTACGTCGCGAAGGTGCCCTCACCCGTTTATCTTTCGTGGCTCCACGCACTTGCCTGTTGTCTTCTCAGGACTGTGTTAAGCACATGACCTGGGGTGTCAGACTGACTTTTAAGGCAGATCCTTATGTACTTCAGGTGGTGTGAGTAACTGGGAGAAGATCCCACAGCTAGTGAGACTGCACCGAGGCAGCCGCCAGAAGCTGTCCCTCGGGCTGGGCACCAGCGCGGCTCCGGGAGACTGGAGCACGCCCCGCCCAGTCGCTCGGGATTGGCCGCGGGAGCCCTGACAGATGAGGGGGCGGGGCCGCGAGCTGGGTCCCGGGACTCGCCAGGGACTCCGAGGCTGCAGGCCGCGACTAGGCTGAGCCGCCCTCGCGTGCCTCCCGCTTGCCTCCCGCGCCGCCCGCACGAGCGCTCCCTTCCAGCATGTTGTGGCAGGGCAACCAGGCGCTCCGGCGCTTCTCCACCGGCCAGGTGAGTCCGGCCCCGGCGAGCGTCCCGGCTCTCACCCGGGGGCTGCTTTCCAGATCCGGAGAGGGCGGGCCGGGCGGCGGGGCTGGGGGAGGGCAGCTGTGTTTACTTTGCCAAAGGCCAGGACGACTTTTTTAAAACCGGGAGAGTGAAGAGAAGGGTCCGGGGAGGGTCCTGAATGAGGCTTGTCGAGCGAGCCATTGTCTTCTACCGGGACAGGGCTGAGGATGTCTGGCTGGGATTGACAGGGTGGAAACAGTCACTCGGCAAGAGGGACAGAGTCGGTTCCCTTTCCGTTTTCATTTCAATTGTGAGATCCCTGCCTGGTTACGAGATGGAGCCGAGGTACAGGACCGAGACCACCTCCTGGAGGAGAGTGGTATCAAGTCAACCGGGTCCTCCTCCGCGGCCTGAGAGGTGTGAGCGCTCCCGGCTGGCATGCAGGGCGCATTCAGATAATGGCACTCCGAGCCGGTGACCGCAAGCTCATTATTCCTGAGCTGCAGGCGGCGAGATTTCTAGGATCACCAGGCGCTGCAGAAGCAGCCACCCTGGAACATTTGTAAACTATGGTGCAAAAACCTAGCCCTGGCCCAGCCCCGCGCCTTGGAATTGCATCAGCCTCTCCAGAAACGGAATGAAGGAGGACACGTTGCATGGGGCGCTGCCTTCAGCACATCAGGGCCCTGGGGAGAGATGCCTCCCTGCATCTAGGCAGACTCCAAGCTGTTTAGGGAAGAAAAAGTCCACCCCATGTACATCATCTCTTTTATAGGAAGTGCATGTTTGCTGTTTAATAAAAGAATTTGCTTTCTGATTCCTCTTCTTTGCCAAAGTCATATGTGCGTGTGTACATATCCAGATGTAAAAAACTTGGAGCAGAGAGAAGTCCTGAGTAGCATCAAGAACGGGCCCAAAGTTGCATATATGGAAAAGCTTTTATCCCCCAGACAGCCACAAGTAATGAGAATTCACTTTATCCCATGCAGTCAGTTCTAGTTATTTTGGGAGTATTCACCTTTTTTTAAATAAGCAAAAAGAAACTTGCTCTGGCAGATATTTTGCTTGCTCTCCTATGCAGAGCTCTGGACTCCTCCTTAGCTTTCTCCTGCCACGTGGCACACGGGAATCTGGGTTGGATGGCACAGAGAACAAGGGGCTTGTGCTTGCCTGATTTATTGGCCTCCTCTGTCAACATCTTTCATTTAATTGTCTTATTTTGGAGAGCAGAAGGGATTCCTGAAGGATGAAAAAATGCCAATAGTGGGGTTACATAAGATTTCAGTAATAAAAGATGAACATCCCAGGTGGCAAATGGCATAAAGAAAAACACCCTTGTGGGGAAGCGCCAGGTATGGTCAGGGGTCAGGGGCCTGAGTCTATCTCCAGGAATACATGTGGGAGAGCAGTGCCATATGGCTGGGAAGAAGGCAGGTTCTTCAATGGCCAAAGGAAGACATGGAATAATAAGTGAAGAATTTGGGATATTTTACTCCATAGAAAATGGAGATGCATCCTTTGGACCGTGTTCCATAAGAATTGTTCAAAATCAGACATGGCTGGTGGGAGCGTAAAATGGTACAGCTGCTTTGGAAAACAGACTTTTTTTTTAATAAAATTAAACATAAACCCATCAAATGACCCAGCAGTTGCCCTCATAGGTATTTACCCAAGAGAAATTAAAACTTATGTTCACACAAATACCTATTTATGGATGTTTACAAAGGGATTATTCATAATCACCAATTTAAATGTCTTTCAGCTGGTGGCAGGATAAGCAAACTGTGGTATATCCATCCATATAGTGGAATCTTACTCAGAAAAAAAAAAGGAATGGACTACTGATATATACAACAACATGGATGAAACTCAAATATGTATGCTAAGTGTAAGAAGACAGACTCAAAGGGCTGCATATGTATATGAGTCCATTTGTCTGACACTTTGGAAAGAGTAAACCTATAGTGATGGAAAAAAAGGCCAGTGGTTATCAGGGGCTGGAGATAGGGGGAGTGATTGACAGCAAAGGGACGGGAGGGGATTTGGGGGGGTGATGGAACTGTTCTTTATCTTGATTGTAACAGTGGTTACATGACTGTGTGTTTGTCCAAACTGAAAGAATTTTACGTTGAAAATGGTGTGTTCATTGTATGTAAATTGTACCTTCATATGAAAAAAATTTTTTTAAATCACACAGCGCTTTTGAGTTTGGTATTAAAGCAGAATGAAGGAGGAATGGAAAAAAAAATCTCTCAGAACTTAACAAAATCCAAGGAGGAAATTAGTTCATAACACTTCCTGATATAATTAATTTTCTATTCTCTGTCTTAAAGAAATGGACTTAGAAATATTTAATGATCTCAGCTTAATGATATGACTGGATCTTATTAACTAGTGCAACTATATATAGCAATAAGACCCTTTGTCAATTAGTTATTATTGTCTACTTCCAGTATCTTGCCTGGCTTACTGCTTCTTAATTTCTCCTGCTGGTGGGAGGTATTTAGCCCTAATATTTATTTGGAACTCTGTTATTTAGCTGTTATTTCCTCTGCCAGTGTCTGAGACAAGGCTGGCTGTTGCTCTGGATTCATAGCCTGGTTCCAGGACTTAGGGTTACTTTATGATCCAATTCAAGAGGCTGGACCCTTCCCTGCTTCTTGAAACCAAGGACTGGCTTTATACCCTAGTTCTAGCAACCAGGTCCTTAACTTGTTTCCTTATTGCCTGACCCTCTGCTTTGGCATCTAATTTGATTTAGGACCTTCAGATTCAACTTCAAACCATATTAAATTGTGTATTATGTACTGAGCACTTCAACTAAATCCTGAAGAAATAATAATAATAATAATAGGCATCATTGATATAGGACTTTGTATGCACCAGGCACTGTTATAAATGCTTTACATATACTCATTTAGTCTTCATAACATCTCAGTGAAGTGGGTACTTATGCCCGTTCTACGAATCAGGAAACTGAGACCCAGAGAAGTTACATAATTTTTTTAGAGTCTCACAGCCAAAAAGGATAAAACAATAAACGAGATAAATAGTCCCTGCTTTCAAGGAGTCCATAGATTAGTGGGACAAATGATTAAACTTGCCTTTAGGTAAAGGATAATAACGGAAGGGAAATACAAGTGGGCAATAAAATGTGAAAAGGCACTCAACCAAACTAGGGCAGGGACTACTCTTGTGCCTTCAGCTTAGGGATCCCAAACAAATCCCCCCCACCCACCCAGGCCAAACAGGTAAGACAAATGTAGCATTTGGGCTGGAAGGAGTGAGAGACCACTTTCAGAGTTAAAGGGAGCAGCCCCTGCTCAGCTCCAGCCAACCGTTTCCACATGGGAATGTGGACCGTGGTTGACAAACCTCCTGATTTTTAAAGAGAAGTCAGAAATTCAGCCTGCTAATGTGAAACTTCCTAAAAATCTTATCACAGTTCTTCTGCAGATGCCCTGTGGGCCAACTAAAATCCTCTTTGTCAGGCCACTGATTGCAGCCCCACCATGCACTGTGCCCAGAGCTTGGCAAATGCTCCAAACATGCTCGGTGAACAGATCTTGCGCACCATCAGGCACGATTTGGGGAACCATGTGCCAAATGGTCCATTAAGAGTTAGGCATCTCAGTGTCTCAGACAAATTTATTTTGTTTTATTCTGTCGTGGGAAGGTCCTTTCTCCTTTGCAGCTCTCATTGGGAAAACTGCCAGTTCTCCCAATTGCTAATGCGGACAGCTTTGACCTTATTTTACATCCTGCTCAGTTGCTTCTATTAAGGTAACATCTGCTTCACAAAAGGGCTTCGGATCAGCACAGACTCTTAGCACTGTGCCTTTAAGTTCTCCAGAGAAGACTGTGTGTATTTTTCTTTAAACCGTTGGAACATAATCAGAGTCCTTATTAACTTGCTTCCCGAAGAATTTCACCAGGATGTGGATAGCCTGGGAATGCAATATTTGATAGTTTAAGAAAGAAAAGCTCTATTCCCTGCAAAAGGCTCTTCTAATGCAGAATGTTATCTCTAGAGAACCCCAAGATAACAGCACTTATCACCCGGATTTAGAAACGCTGCGGGTCATTTTATGCCCCCTTCTCCTTTCTCACCAATATAACAAGGCACTGATAGTGCCTTAAAGTATGTTCTCTGGTCATCAGCCTAACTCTTTAATGAATGGTGCTGTCTCCCATGTCAGGACCACCATGATATTCCCTTAGAAAGTCTGATGGAACTATTTCCCATAATTGACCTGTCAAACTATCGCCAAATTTTCCTTTTAAAAAGGAAGCGGGGCGGGGTTGGGGGGGCATCAACATAGGAAAGCCATAGAAGCACATCTGCTGAAGCGAAATAGATCTGAGTTTGAATCCTTCCTCTGCTCCTATTAGCCCTGTCCGTGGACAGGTTACTTAACTTCCCTGAGCCCTATGTTTTCTCATTTGTAAAATGGATCACAGTAAGGCTTAAAGACATATGATAAGGATTTGATACATTTTTTTTAATCAGTGAAAAAGGCTCAATACAGTGCCTGCCTCATGGTACACTCCCCATAGGAAAGATCCATTATCATCATTTTTATTTACCTGGGTATTACTTGTAGTATAATAATGATACTAGTTGACATTTATTGAGCCTTTGTTATTGCCACACACTGTACTAATGCATTACATGCTTTATCCCACTAAATCCTCCTAACAACCTTATGAGATAGGTACTATTATTATTCAGATTTTAATTGATGAGGCTGAGCTCAAGATCGCACAGCTGGTGTTATAGAAGAACAATGGCACTGGGGTAATAACTAGATTAGAATCTCAGAGCTGCCACTGAGTAGTGATTTGACTCCAGGCTGTATCTCTTTTTTTTTTTTAATATTTTTAAAAAATACCGTGCATTTTCTTTCTTTTTTTAAAAATAAATTTATTTATATTTATTTTTGGCTGTGTTGGGTCTTTGCTGCTGCCCGCGGGCTTCTCATCGCGGTGGCTTCTCTTGTTGCGGAGCACGGGCTCTAGGTGTGCGGGCTTCAGTAGTTGTGGCGTGCTGGCTCAGTAGTTGTGGCACATGGGCTCAGTTGCTCTGTGGCATGTGGGATCTTCCCAGACCAGGGCTTGAACCTGTGTCCCCTGCCTTGGCAGGCGGATTCTTAACCACTGCACCACCAGGGAAGCCCTTTCTTTCTTTTTTTTTTATTCACTTATTTTATTTTATTTTTGGCTGCATTGGGTCCTCGCAGGGGTTACTCCTCGCCACGGCATGCGGGCCCCTCACTGCGGCGGCCCCTCCCGCTGCAGAGCATGGGCTCCAGGCGCGCGGGCTTCAGCGGTTGTGGCACATGGGCTCAGTAGTTGTGGTGCACGGGCTTAGTTGCTCCGCGGCTTGTGGGATCCTCCTGGACCAGGGATGGAACCTGTGTCCCCTGCACTGGCAGGCGGACTCCCAACCACTGCACCACCAGGGAAGCCCCAGGCTGTATCTTAACCTCTCTTTGTTTTAATTTCATAGGGCAATCAAAATGAGGTAACACATATTAAATACCTGACACATACCAGGGTCTCGTTAAACTGTTAGCTATTACTTCCACCACTTTTTCCTGACCCAAACTCCCCAGGGCAAAATCTTTTTTGTAGGGGGCGGACACACACTCTGTACAGCAGAGATTCACAGACTTTAGTGTGCCTGTCAATCAATGGAGAGCTCGTTCAAACGCAGCTTCCTGGGCTAATAAGGTGCAGGGGCAGGATCGAAACGTGCTCATATGCTTTTGAGTTAGTGCCAGCTTCCTGAGGGTCTGACTCAGTAGATCAGGGATGGGGCCCCGGAAACCACATTTTTAACATTTCCTCCCAGCTGATTCTGCCAACACGGGCAGTCAGTCCTCAGATCATACTTGGAGAAATAAGACTAAGGTGAAATATCCCAGTCCAGTTCTTTGGAATTATACTAACTCATTATAAATACTTAAAATCTTAAACTCTGAATTTTTTCTCACTGCTAGAAACTCAGCTTTATAGTTGCAGTTTTACCACTAAGCTCAGAAAGTGTTTCAGTGAATGTAGAATTTCCAGAGATACTGACATGGTTTCTTTAAACACTGTCTTTCTGGGGCAGAGTTGACTCTGGAATTGAACTCCCAATAACCAGATGACAGCTGAGAGCACATTACAATTGAATCAGCTCATCCTCTTGGCTCTTGTATGTTTTAAGACTAATAATTTTAGAAGTCTTAAAATATTTGGTGTTGGTAATGGTTCGAGGTAAAGCCAAATTTTGTAAGATAGCCAACACGTCAGTTCTATTTCAAGCAACAGCATTAATTATAGGATTTGAAGATGGAATACTTACAGAACATTTTGATATTTTTGATGAGAGGAAATGAAATAGTCATGCATTATCTGCAGGCAAATTGTGCTGTTCTTACAGAGTTAATCTGTTTGTTTGCAAGAATCTATTAGATGTTGAAGCTCTAGGCTCTTTTGGGATAGAAACTTTGGCTGGCCATGGAAAAGAATTTTTATACCAAAACCTTAATTGTTTAATTATCAGCTCACAGGGAAGATGTGAACCCATTCGCTTTTTTTTTTTTTTTTTGTCTGCGTTGGGTCTTTGTTGCTGCCCGCGGGCTTTTTCTAGTTGTGGCGAGTGGGGGCTACTCTTCATTGCGTTGCGTGGGCTTCTCATTGCGGTGGCTTCTCTTGTTGCGGAGCACGGGCTCTAGGCGCGTGGGCTTTAGTAGTTGTGGCTCGTGGGCTCTAGAGTGCAGGCTCAGTAGTTGTGGCACACGGGCTTTGTTGCTCTGCGGCATGTGGGATCTTCCCGGACCAGGGCTCGAACCCTTGTCCCCTGCATTGGCAGGTGGATTCTTAACCACTGCGCCACCAGGGGAAGTCCCTGAACCTGTACGCTTTTAAGTTTATGCCTAAAAAGGGATGCCATCTATGCCTTTAAGAAAGTGGGAAATAAGGGAAAATTGTTTCCTCATAGTCAGATTTTAACAGTGAGGCTTTACTAAGTTAGAATGACTTTCTGGAACATTAATGAATCCTATTTAGATTGAAGGAAAAATATTCTAAATCCAAATCCTGTGGAGACGTATTCTAACGTGGAGGAATGAAAGATGGAAGGAACTCTGGGGAGCTGGGATTGGTTCTTTGCCAAGACGGGAAGCTCATAGGAGGTCGTGACCCTCTGATTACCTCTACATGCACAATCCCACAACTAGCCTGCTTCACCTGGTGGCTCTTCATCACCATCTTAACAATCATCATGTCAACATGTTACCTTAAGCTTTGTGGAAAGGTTTCATCTTGGGAGAATTTACAGAAGGCATAATTGCTTAAAGACAGTCCTTAAAAACTTTAACCCCTTTAGTACCACTCTTATCTATGTGGTGTTTATATTTATTGACAATCACTGCATTTTTGTGCATCAGTGTTAATGTTCTAAAAGAGGAGATGGAAGAGATGGGCAGTAGTGGCTCATTTTATTTTTAAGTACATTCGTGGGTTTTGGAGTCAGATGGCCCTGGATTCAAATCCTACCTCTCCCTTGTTTTGCTAGTATGACCTTGGAGATATACTTGATATTTCTAAGTCTTGGTTTCTTCATTCATAAAATGGTACAAATGGGGGATAAGAAAACAGGATAGTTGTGAGGATTAAAATAAATGAAATTATGTGCAGCCCTCAATTCCTTATCTGAAATCTACGGGGCCAAATGTGGGGTTCAGAATCATTCACATTTGAAAAGGTCAATATGGTACATAGGACCTTACGCACAATTTACAGCAGGGTCTGGGATAGTATCTGTAATGAAGCACATTGACTTTTCTGCAGCAAATTACAATATACTATAAGTGAAGACTATAAGTGGCATTATCAGTTCAGGTCAAGTTTGAAGCCAAATGACTGCATTAACTTATAAGAAACCTACAAGGACTATAAAGAACATTTCATTAGTTCAGTCCACGTCTTGAGACCAAATGAGTTTATGCCACTTACCAAGGATTGTAGAATTCTGGACCGTGTGAAAAAACATAGAATTGTCTAGTATATAGGAAAGCCTTTAAAACATTATTAAAGCTTTTACTTGAACAGTGCTCTGTGTCAGACACTGCATTAAGCCTAATGCATATTGTCATCTACCTCAATCAAAATTGTGTGAGTTGTTGTTATTCCAATTTTACAGATGAGGGGAAAAAAGGCAAATGGAAGTTAGTTACTTGCTAAAGGTCACACAACTAACAAGGGGTGGTGACCCTAGGTTTGACCTCAGATAGTCTAGGATCTGCTTTTGACCCCTATGTTATACTAGATGTTAGCTCTTGGCCTCTTTTGGAGGTGGGCATAAAAAATTGCAGGGCATGAAAGCACTGTCATATTGAAGTAGATCTTGCTCAGAATTACACCCCTTTTAACTATGAAACGTATGCTTATTTGTTAACATCTGGCCTCATTTCATCAAGGAGTTGAAATGCCTTGTAAAAATATATGCAGTCCCAATGATGATAATGAATTATCAAGGGAGTTAGAGCAAAGGGAAAATGAGGAATACTTAGGTGTGAAATTATTTTCACTACTACCTATACAGCATGTAGTCTGAGTTCAGTGTACGTCAATAACTATTTTACTGTGTAGATCTTTGAGCCTTTTGTAATGCTCAAGTCATCCTGTATGATTGAAAAAAGAGTGTTTACTATCCATGTCTTCTATCCATACTAATACCTGTCACTGTTGAATTGCTTCGCAGGTTTACTTCAAAAACAAGCTGAAGGTGGCACTTATTGGTCAGAGCCTCTTTGGACAAGAAGTCTACAGCCACCTCTGCAAAGAGGGCCACCGAGTTGTGGGAGTGTTCACAGTTCCAGATAAGGATGGAAAAGCTGACCCACTGGGTGAGTGTATCTTGGAACAACTGGATCAAGGACTGCACTGGCCTCCGCTCTGCCTGATGAAAGCCTTCTCAGGCCAAGGCTATTTGTGTGGTAGATACAGACTCAGAAACTCTCCCTTCTCTGTGGACCTCAAGACAAAGATGCAGGCCCCTATTTTACTAAGAGTTTCTCCACTTACCTCCATGGTAATCACCAGGTCCCTCAGAGGAATTTCCAAACATGTGTTTTTCCTGAATTACACTTGTGACTTTCCAAAGGTGCTATGGGACATCTAGAATAATGTCTGTTGCAGAGGTGCCGATAGGAATGCAGGCAAGGCCACACCCAACAATAGCAGTTGATATGGGATCATAAAGAATACATTTATCTCAGAACAAATTATAGCTATGACTGCTTGGTTATTAAGGTAGGTAAAGAAAATAGCCATCCTCAGAGCAAACCTACAGCGTGATTCTGATTTGCACGCTATAGTTATGTTGAGAAAGAGTGCAAGAAACAGTCTACAGGTAGGGAATAAGAACGAGCATCTAGAAATCGTGACTTATGACTTGAATCTTTATAAATCACTGGTATGATGCGATACATTAGTTGGGAAACAATATCTGTGATAACCCTAAAATTTTACTTTTCTTTCTTGGAGGAATCAGCTCTGGGGTTTATTCTAGTTCTTGTTACTGGGGTAGTTGGATGAAGGCAGTCAAAAGGTACAAACTTCCCATTATAAGATAAATAAGAACTAGAGATGTCCTTAGTATAGCATGATAAATATAATTCACACCGCTGTACGTTATATGTGAAAGTTGTTAAGAAAGTAAATTCCTAGAGTTCTCAGCACAGGGAAAAATTTGTTTCTTTTCCTTTAATTTTATATCTATCTGAGAGGATGGATGTTCACTAAACTTATTGTGATAATCATTTCATTGATGTATGTAAGTCAAATCATTATGCTGTACACCTTAACCTTACACAGTGTTGTGTATCAATTAGATCTCAGTAAACCTGGAAGAAAAAAAAAGAGTCAAGCTAAAAAAAGAGTTGGGCCAAGAGCACATACGCACAATAGATTTAACCACTTCATTTAGAAATTATCCATGTTTCAGAAAAAGATTATCTCAACCTGGGAAATTCTGAGGGAATCTGCCTCATGAATTCATACCTGGCTCCAAGGGCAGAAGGGGACAGATTCCCGTCCCTGGGACTACCTGTCTCATCGTTATCTATTCCCACCAGCTTTGTGTGTGGGATGTCTGGAAGGACTTACATTTGGGGTATCCGATTGGCTGTTGAATCAGGAGGACCTCAAATAATATTAGCTTAAATAAGATAGAAGTCCCTTTCTCAAGTTTGGATTGACCATCACAGCTGTTGTGGCAGCCAGATATTTATCACAATGAAGGCTCCTTTTGTTTGTTTTCTTGCCATTATCAACACTGGGCTTCCATCTCATGGTCCAAGGTAGTGGCTTCAGCCCCTACTATCAACTCTGCATTCCAGCAAGCAGAAAGGGCAAGATGGGAAGCAGAGGGCAAGCCTTTATTAAGGGCATAATCGAGAAGTTTTACACATTACTCCCACTTGTATCCTGTTGGCTAGAACTTAGTCATAGGCCAAATCTATTTGCAGAACAGGCCGAGAAATACAGATTTTATTTGGGGTGGCCATGTGTTCAGCTAAAGTAGAGGAATCCTTGGTAAAGGAGGAAAGGGGGCAACTAAGAGCCTCTACCATGTACAGTGAACTACAGAAGAATTGCAAGCATGTGACTCTTACACCTCCTTTCAGAGTGTTTCCTGGGAAATGAACTTTTCCCTGGTGCCTGGTCCCAGCATATGGTTAACAGTGTATGTTCTAGAATCATGAAACTAGTTCTGACTCTGCCACTTGATAGCTCCGTGACCCTGGACAAGTCACTTAAACTCATTAAGCTTAGTTCAGTGATACCCATCTCACATAGATTAAATGAGATAATGTATGTAAACTGCTCAGCACGGCACCTGATTCATAAAAAGGATCAAAAATGACAGCGGCGATTTTTGTTGTCAGTATAGTCAACTAGAGCAACAAAAAATAGTCCTGGGGCAGCCAAAAATCAATATGGGGGAGCAACACCTGAATGGCTCAAGCTTGTCTCAGTGGAGTGGATTTTTCAAGTGAAGACTTCTAAGTCTCTTCCACCCCATTTTTCTTTCCCAGTCTAACCTTTCACAATTTTCTCCCAATTTCACCACATTTTTTTCACCACCATTTACCCATTTTCCTACCATCTGACATTTTGTTTTGTTTACAGCTTTTTGAACATTTTAGGAACATTTACATTTTGTAAACATTATTATACTGGTCTCTCAGATTCTCCCAAATGGATTGACTAAAGCATCACCTTGAAGGCCAGGGCCATTTGAGGACTTGTTAGGCTTTGGCCTTTAGGCTTTGTGGAGGCATCATCCCCTCCAGAGTCTATGAATGTTGATGATTAGATGGGGAGAAAGGAAAGGAAGCCAGAACATGCAGGTAAAATGCCTTAGTTAAGACTTCTGGATATTGCCGAAAATGTAGTTTCTTTGTGTTATTGATGGAGAGTAAATATATATATACTTAATATATGTAAGGTATATAGTTAGTAAAAGTGCTATTTTATTATGGAAAAAATGGGCTTGTGCTGTCTGTACTTTGGAGGGCCATTCCATTTCACACAGAGGTAGGATGGAGTCATTCCTTTCAGAAGGGACAACATTTCCTGAGCAAAGAGCCTGGGATCTGCTTCAGCAGGGCAAACCCTTACGGGGAGCACTCTTGGCCTCTCTCCTCCACTAACTTATCTTATGGGTGAATTTAGGAGAAGGAACTAGAGAGACGCAGCTCAACTCAGCTACTTTTGAAACCACACTCCTCCTCAGATGGGACTCAAACCCAGCCACACCTCGGACTAGGACTTGAACCACAATCCCTGACCTAGGAGGGGACTTGAAACCACTGTCTTTTCATTGAAACCGCTTACCTGGTGTCAGGATTTACTGAAGCTCAGGTTCTTTTGTCTCAGCACAGAAAGAGTTCAGGGTGAGGCAAAGTGGCAGGCAAAGACTGAGTTTATTAGCATAAGAGGCTTGAGACATACAGGCAGGCCGGCAAGGGAGCGCAGCCCCAAGAACAAAGAGGGCTACGTTTTTTTTTTTAATGTTTATTTATTTATTTGGCAGCACTGCTTGCAGCGCAGGGGATCTTCGTTGCCGAGTACGGGACCTTCGTTGAGGCATGCGGGATCTTTAGTTGTGGCATGCATGCAGGATCTAGTTCCCTGACCAGGGATCGGACCTGGGCCCCCTGCATTGGGAGCACAAGTCTTAACCACTGGACCACCAGGGAAGTCCCCAGAGGGCTACATTTTTATAGTCAAAGAAAAAATGGGAGGGGAGAAGACCACCTTCTTCCTCATTTTGTGTAGATGTCAAGGCTTACATCATTAGTTCCTCCTTTGACCCTACATGGTCTAACGGGGGCTGTCATGGTGCTATTTAAATCATATGCATATTAGCAAAAGGGTGGTAACATATACTAAAATATGGTAATTTGTCTCAGGTTTCAGTATAATGTCCCCTTCCACCTGGTTTCTTTCCCCTTTCACCTGTTTACCTGTCTTGGCTACATGCAAGAAAGCAGTTTTTCTCAGGGTCTGTTATCTTATAGACCTCCCAAGGCCGAATGCAGGCTTATATCTGTTTTTCTGTGGTATTGGCCTAAGTAAGTCTGTTTCATTTCAAAATGTTCTGATTGTTGCTTAGCTGCCCGATGGTCTGGGCATTTTCTGGTTGGTGTCTAGCTTATGGTGATCTCCTGAAGTCTCTCTCTATCATCTTCCCCTAGTGGGATTTCTAGCTGTGTAACTATCTTATTCTATCCCTATCACTTTCTCCATTTATCTTTTGGGATCTGCCTGTTTGGCGGGGAGAGTGTGTTCCAGTCTACAGTTTGCCCTGTGATAAAAGGGACTTCTCCCCAGGAAACACGTGTGGGAAGGGAATCAAGGTTTTCCATCTGTACCAGAGGCTACGTCTAATTGGGGTGGTAATGTTTTGTCACTTGACTCCAAATCTTAAGAAACAAACAAGCAAATGTCCTTTAAATGGCTGTATCAGTAATAAAGGTACAATTTTTGATCTATAAAAGAAGCAGCTTCAGTTAAAATCGCAAAACGTTGTCTAGCCACAAACTTCTGGGTTGAAACATATTATGCCTTAAATATATAGATAAAAATCACATTAGAAAAATAGATGCATCTTGATAAAATTGTATCATGTCAAATCCTGGTCAGAATCTAAATTGTTCTTTATCATGTTTTATTTGTAAATGTTTCATGAAATTACAATGTGTGGATCCATAGTAATACAAAATTATGGCTAAAACTTTTTTGATGAAAATAATCTTCTCTTTCATGCTCAGCTTTGGCTGCAGAGAAAAATGGGACCCCTGTGTTCAAGTTCCCTAGATGGAGAGTCAAGGGCAAGACCATAAAGGAGGTGGCAGAGGCCTACAGATCCGTGGATGCTGAGCTGAATGTGCTTCCCTTCTGCACACAGTTCATCCCCATGGATGTAATTGACAGCCCTAAGCATGGTTCCATCATTTATCACCCATCTATCCTTCCCAGACACAGAGGAGCCTCTGCTATCAACTGGTGAGATTTTTTTTAAATAACCAAGATGGGCCCATTCCCATTGCTTGTAATCTTTCTGTGTTTTACCTAGGTGATCAAGGAACTAGGTATGCTTGAACAATTGTGAGGTCCCGATTGATTGCTACTGTTGCACAAACTCCCCTGAGATCTAGAGGTACTGCATAAGCCAGAACTGCGTTTCCCATGAATAATCTATGGAGTATTGGCTCTGTCAGATATAACTAGGTATTGAGCGGGCAAAGGTCCTGTGGTTAGACAAGTTTGCTTTATGCTGAATTTCTTTATCTTAGGACTTAGAGATTTTAATATGTGCTTTAACGTGGGCATCATAATCTCCAAGAGGGAATCTGAGTACAAAGTGTTCCCACACTTATTTGGCCGTAGAACATTTTTTTGCATAGAATATCTCAAGTACATTTCAGGAAATGCTGAATTACCTGAAATTATCTTTCTCATGGTGTGACATCCCCCATTCTACTTTAAGCCTCTTGAGGGGAAAAAGGACTCCGGTCTAACATTTTTACTGCCGTATGTCCCAGTATCAAGAACACTGCCTGGTATACTGTAGGTGCCCAGTCCTATAGGTATACTATATTGTGGGTCAAGGTGGGCCTTTCCCACCTTCTCTACATTTTCTCCTTTACCTGCACATCTCCCAGCTGTCTCTTAGTGTCAAGTTATCAGATAGGCAGAAAATCTACACTTAGTTTAAATGTGGTAAAAAAGCATTTCATTGTATTTTAAGACCAGTTACATGAATTGATTTCCTTTTTGCTCTTGTAAATAGTACTATAGTGGATCTCTTTGTACTTAAACATGTATTTTTTTCTCAGTTCACATTGCTTGCACATGCAGAATCATTGGGTCAAAATACATGAATATTTTCAAGGCTCTTAGATAACACAATGCCAATTAATTCCTCAATATTTCTGAAAGGAGTGGTTGATTGACTGGTTGGTTGATTGATTTAGGTCTTGCTTGATTAGTAGCTCAGAGAGGTAAAAATGATTAGATGGAGAGCATGGCTGACCTACCAGTTCATACTCTGTCTTTATTAGCCTGCTCTCTGATATTCTTTTATGTATGTATTTCCATATATCTGGTTTATTGTATGTATTATAAGGTCTGTAGGGCCAGCATTTCCTCTTAGGCTAAATTTATAGAATACAAAATACAAATAGTTGAATTAATCAACCATCTTTTACTACAATTTATAGCTAATCTAGAACTAATTCTAGCTCTAAGTGATGCTTGTAACTGAATTACACAACCTAAATTAATAATCAGTTCTCCTTTTCACATTGCACTGATCATCTTCTGTTTTATCTTCCATTATCTTATTCTGCCTAATACAGGGTCAGGTACGATGTAGGAACTGGACATGGGTGGGCAAAATTACTTGATGCTGCAGTAGAAAGCCGACACCTGGGAATCAGTGAGGGGTAGTACTGATGGTCTCTAATGGCTTTTTGAGTAGACTATAAGTCATTAGTATGTGTTAACAAGAAAGACTACAGAGATGAGGTTGTATAAAGTAGCATTACCATTAAGTTCTGCTTTTTAGGAGTGTTTACATCTCCCAGCTCTGCTGTAATTTTCACAGTAGTTTCATTCACTGTCGATTTTCCATTGTAAACACCTTGTACTTTTTTTTTTTTTTTTTTTTTTTTGTGGTATGCGGGCCTCCCTCTGTTGTGGCCTCTCCCGTTGCGGAGCACAGGCTCCGGACGC
>NC_041219.1:37668967-37677763 GCF_002837175.3 Physeter macrocephalus | reverse complement strand
TGCGGAGCACAGGCTCCGGACGCGCAGGCTCAGCGGCCATGGCTCACGGGCCCAGCCGCTCCGCGGCATGTGGGATCCTCCCAGACCGGGGCGCGAACCCGGTTCCCCTGCATCGGCAGGCGGACGCGCAACCACTGCGCCACCAGGGAAGCCCCAACACCTTGTACTTTAATGTCACTAATTTATCACCTTATGATACAGTTAACCAACATTTTAAGTTGCAACTCTTCTTTTCCCAGGACTCTAATCATGGGAGATAAGAAAGCTGGGTTTTCTGTTTTCTGGGCTGATGATGGTTTAGACACAGGACCCATCCTTCTCCAGAGGTCGTGTGATGTCGAACCCAATGATACAGTGGATGCACTTTATAATCGATTTCTTTTTCCTGAAGGAATCAAGGCCATGGTCAGTATATTTATGCTATCAAGGAGAATTTAGTAACGCTTTAAAGTTTTTCTTTTATTGAGAATTTGCTCCTGTGAATTTGTACTAAAAATAAAAAGCCCCAAAATAAAATTAGATTTTATATTTGCCAGTAGGATGGTATTTTGAGGGTGGAAATCTGCACTTTAGAATTTCTTAGTCTATGAATCTGACTTGTTCTTCTGAGCACAGTGATCAAGTGGACAAAGTAGTAATCAAACTCCTTCATTCATTTTACCAAATATTTGAATCTCCAACCCTGTTTATAACGACTAATTGTAAAGAAGCAGCAGAATCTTAAGAAATTTTGATATGTAATTTGGGCTTTCTTCAAAAACATTTAAAATCAGTCTATGTAAAAGGGTGAAATTTAACACTGCTTTATTTGTTCAGATATGCTCTGGATTAAAGGCTCAAAACATGTGCACCACAAAGAAAAAATATATTAACCTGTAAAAACATTGAAAGATAATTTCAATGTCATTTAATGTCTTCTATAGTTTGATATGGTAGAAGTACAACACAGAGATGGACAGTAAGATGATATAAAGAAGCAGCCATTGATTTAGGAGAAAGGAGAGCAGTGCTTTGTATCATTTAACGATTAAGAGAGTAGTTCTCATTTTACCACTTATTTGTTGTATAATAGGCAGGTCACTTAGCCTCGGTTTCCTCATCTATAAAATGTGGATAATACTACCTGACTTACAGGGTTGTTGTGAAAATTAAATGACGTTTGTTTAAAGCATCTGGCACACATAGGTGCTCAAAATGATCATTATAATCAAAATAGTATTTTGTGTGTTCAGTAGCATTCGAGCAAGCCTGGATCCTGTACCTGGTGATATTATAGCCAGAAATAGGTGGAATGAATGAGCTGTATACTTGGCCCTGTTCCCAGGTGGCTCCCACCACATGCTCTTGTGGAGGTTGGAGTACTTAGCTGTGAGTACTTAGAGAGAAAACTGAGAACTTGAGCTCACATAGGTCTCCCAGTGAAGGAGAGAGGCTCTCAACTCAAGGTAAACATAAATATGGCGTGGAAGGGGATGTAGGACACATCCCAAAGGCAATCAAACTCATGGACAGTTCTAATTGTTTTTTTATTCCAGGTGTCCTAAGCTAGAAAGCCAGTTGAATTCCTTAAATATGACTTTCTAGAATCATCATGATGAGCAGAAATAACCCACAATGACTTATTTTGCAATTATACTCCTGAAATTTCCATTGAAACACCAAGGGGAGATTGAAATTTGCTTAAATAAAGGGGTCATTTTAAAAAGTACAGGATGGACATTAGCAGTAGATAGACCTGGATGCAGATCCTGCTTCTACCACCTACAAGCTCTCTCTGTGATCTTGAGCTAGTTGCTTTTTCTCGAGCTAGTAGCTTGAGGCTTTTTGCAGGCCTCAGTTTCCTCATCTGTAAAATAGGACTAATAATACCCATGTTGTAGGACTGGTGTGATGTTGCAAGGGATATTTTACGTAAAGTAGCCACCACACTGCCTGGCATAATTATGGATCCAAAGAAATGGTAGTTATTTTATCAAAATCTGACTCTCTGGACAGATTTATATGTAGTAATTCTGTTAAACAGAAACTTCAGTTAAACAGGCCATGCCATTGTTGACCACTGGGCTCTAACACAGGTAACATTTTTGGCTTTAGGTGGAAGCTGTCCAGCTCATAGCCGATGGAAAAGCTCCTTGTATTCCCCAGTCAGAAGAAGCTGCAACATATGAAGGTATCAAGAAAAAGGAAAATGCTGAGGTATTTATATCAACTCAGTAACACATCTCAGAGTTCATTGTTGTCCACCTTTAAGCAGTTTTCAGTGTACCATTTCCTCACCAAAAGGTAGATCTCCAAGGGAGGCTGCTACCCCATCTCTACTCATGTCCGCCACTGATGGAGAGAAATGTTTCTATTGCCTTTGAGACTTGCAGCATTAGAAGTTCAACCTGTGCTTTGTGCATTTCTAGATCTCTTGGGATCAGTCTGCTGAAGCTTTACATAACTGGATCCGAGGTCATGATAAAGTCCCTGGAGCTTGGACAGAGATAAATGGACAGGTATGTTCTAGGAACCTTTTTTTTTTTTTTTTTTTTTTTTTTTTTTGCATATAACCTTTGTAAGAGGTATTACACATAAGTCTAGGCTTCCTCTGGTTCTTCCTTTGGTTGTGAGGAGAGTCTGTGTTCTAGGTACACGTGACCAGCTAAAAGAGTTCTAGGTACACGTGACCACCTCCCTCTTTACTCCCCATGTATTGAGCATTTGGTGTGAAGCAGACACTAGGCACAGCCTCTGCTCTCAGGGAGACTGCAGTTCTATGGAGAAAGCAGAGAAGTGAATAAACGCACACAATGAAGTAAGACAAATGATGTCACTGAGGCCCAGACTCAGGTGTCTTAGGAAAGGCTTTCTAGAAAAGCTGACTGTTTTGCTTGCACTTCGAGAAGAGGTCAACAGGTAGAGAATGAGTCAAAGAGTTAAAGACCCAGAGGTAGGAGAGCATATTACCTGGACAGGGACTCGCAGTAGAGTTCAGTGAAGCTGTAGCTCCACGTGTGAGAGGCAATGGGGAGAGATGCAGCAGGGGCAGTGGGCAGGGCGTGGGAAAGGCCTTCTAATCCCTGCGGGATCTCCACTCAGCTCAGCTTCTCAGGTTTCACCTCTTGTAGGAAATCTCCTGACCTCACACGCCCAGCCTGGCGGGATTGGACGTCCCTTCTCTCTGCTCCCGTAACGCCCTGCCTAGCTCTGACACAGCATATTATATACTATAAGCATCTCTTTATGTATCTATCCCTCTTACCCCTGTAGACTGTGAACCCCTCAGGGGCAAGAGCATCATGTTATTGTCTTGATACTCTCAGCACTTACACAGGGTTCTTAGTGCCTATTAGGTGTCAATAAAAATATGTGGGATCAACGAAGGACCAAGGGAAGAGGTTTAGTGCAGTGCTTAAAGTGTAGGATTGGAGGGCACTATGGTAAGTGAAATAAGTCAGGCAGAGAAAGACAAATACTGTATGATATCACTTATATATGGAATCTAAAAAGTACAACAAACTAGTGAATGTAATATAAAAGAAGCAGACTCACAGATACAGAGAACAAACTAGTGGTTACCAGTGGGGAGAGGGAAAGGGCGGGGGGGCAAGATAGGAGTAGGGGATTAAGAGGTACAAACTATTATTTATAAATTAAGCTACAAGGATATATTGTACAATGCAGGGAATATAGCCAATATTTTATAAGTATAAATTGAGTATAACCTTTAAAAATTGTGAGTCACTATATTGTACACCTGTAACTTTATATTATATATCAACTATACTTCAATAAAAAAATAAGCAATGCTACCATGGACATCCTTGCACATGTACCCTTGATCACATGGTTAGCACTGGGTGTATATCTTAGACTAGAGTGACATCATCATAGCATATGAATATATTTTACCACAACTGATAATACCCAGTTTTTCAAAACAGATATACTCACACAAAAAAAGTGTGGGATCTGAAGCCAGAATGTTTCCATTAAAATTCTGAAAAAAATAAATAAATAAATAAAATTCTGGCTTTGCAACTATTTGCTGTGTAACCTTTGGCAGGTTATTTAACCATTGGGTGCACGTTATTTAACCATTGGGTGCCTTGGTTTCCTCATTGTAGAATGAGACTAATAATAGTGCCTCCTTTATAGGTTTGGGGTTGTTGTGAAGATGAAATGAGTTAATACATATTAATTAATCGAAGTACTTAGTCCCTGGCATAGAATAAGTATTCAATAAATATTAAATATTATAGTGCTTGGGCTTCCCTGGTGGCGCAGTGGTTGAGAATCTGCCTGCTAATGCAGGGGACACGGGTTCGAGCCCTGGTCTGGGAATATCCCACATGCCGCGGAGCAACTAGGCCCGTGTGCCACAACTACTGAGCCTGAGCATCTGGAGCCTCTGCCCTGCACCAAGAGAGGCCGCGATAGTGAGAGGCCCGCGCATCGCGATGAAGAGTGGCCCCCGCTTGCCACAACTAGAGAAAGCCCTCGCACAGAAACGAAGACCCAACACAGCCAATTAATTTAAAAATATATATATTATAGTGCTCAATAAATGAATGATAGCTAATGGCCATAGAATTATAATAATAATTATAATAACAAATCAATTAGTATCCAGTTCTCTTAGTTACAGTCTGGATCCAGCCCTGTTTCCATAAACCGACCCACAAAGCACCTGTACCTCCCGTCGTACATCCCACTGCAATATAATAGTTTGTTTACTACTCTGCATCTGCCCTCCCTGATACCCCACCAACACCTCCACTTCCCCCACAAACCCTACCTTCAGGCTGCAAAGTCTGTGAGAGCTTTTATCTCATTCACCGTTGTGTCAATGTGCATAAATGATAAATGTATACTCGTGTCACCTGGATGTGCGGCATTTTTTTAAACTCTTCAATCACATTCACAGACTATCTCTTGCATAGATGCTTGATATCATTGGGGGTGGGGGGGGTCCCTAATTTTGTCATAGATGAGAATTGCAACTTCAGCTTTTTTGCCAGGAGTGCTGCTCGCATACACCCTTATAACCAGCCTTCACTTCCCCCTTTCACAACCTGGGTTTGATCTCTTTATTAGGTGGTCACTTTCTACGGCTCATCATTACTGAATAGCTCCATCCCTCCTGGAGAACCACTGGAAATTAAAGGTGCCAAGAAGCCTGGTCTTGTTACCAAAAGCGGCCTTGTTCTTTTTGGTAACGATGGAGAAGCAGTGAGTGCTCGACATGGTTACCTCTAAAATAATTTTTTTGGTTTCCTTTGATAACCCAAGCTATTGAGGGACTAGCTTTCACAGGGTAGTCTGGCTTTGCAGTGGGATGTAGGAGCTCAAGGTGTCCGTGCTCCATTTCTCTCTGGGGATGAGCTGGCTCTAGGTACCTTGATGAGAAGAAGCCTTCTCAGGACGGGCCCCGAGGACCCGCACAGCCTGGTTTGTGATACAGTAGAAAGAGCTTGGAGTTTAGTCAGGAAACAGGTCGTGAATCCCTGCCACTTACTGGTCTTGGGCGGGACGCCTCTCCCCTCGGAGGCTCAGTTTCCGCATCTGTAAAACAGAGAGAGTGATCTTGTCTGTCTGCCTTCCCACTGGCAGAGTCTGGGAGGATCAGATGATGTGGCCTCTTCAGATGCTCCTCCCTCTGTCTCACCAGGCAGATGCCCACCCACTCTGCCTGTGCTTGGGAGCGTGGACTCTGGGCCTCTCTGGGCTCTTGGGCAGCTGCCCAGTAAAGAAAGCAAAAGGGAATTTGCAGCTCACAGACACTTTCTGATGGCTTACAGGATAGATCAGTGACTAAGATTGTAGGCTTCAGAATCCATCTAGTCCTGGGTTGTCACCCCAGCTCTGTTACTCGCTGTGTGGCACTGGGCAAAGTACTTAATCTCATTGAGCCCCCATTTCCTCATCAGTAAAATGGGGATAATAAGGACACCTGCCACCATCAGGATTTATGGGACTGAATAAGATACTTCAGCATATACGTACTTAGCACAGTGCCTGCTGCAGAGTAAGTGTTCAGAAGATGGCAGTAGTAGTAGTAGTAGTACTTGTACTAGTAGCAGTGGTATTTACGGTAGACTTTAGACCCAATACCTATGTCCGAATGTCAATTTTGGGGGGGGTGGGGTGCTTATCATCCATTTTGAGATATATCTACCCATAGACTTAACTTCCTCCTCTCTGCTGCCATGGCTGAAATACCATTTCAGTCCTTTTACACATAACAGTGAGTGCTTTTAATCCATATTTTTATATTTGTCAAATAAGCTGCTTCTTATACCCATATAAGACTCCTCCCACCAGTCTCACTTTTGAATTGTCCTAATCCTCAATTCTTCTGCTTGTTTTGTTGTTATTTCATAGCTGATGGTGAGAAATCTGCAGTTTGAAGATGGAAAAATGATTCCCGCCTCTCAGTACTTTTCAGCGGGTGAGACATCAGTGGTGGAACTTACAGCCGAAGAGGTGAAGGTGGCGGAGACCATCAAGGTGAACACGTGAAGTTGTTAATGTTACTCGTATCTTGGAAAACGAAACCATTTTTGTTAACTGGTACCATTAATCCTCAAAGTAGTTGGGATGGAACTTTTATTTCCTCCTTTTTGTATTAGCTGCAAAAGGAAATCAGTGCCAAAATTTACACGCACATTTATTTGTCACTCACATAAATAATCCAAGGCAGTTCTAGGTTGGCCTTGGGGTTCGGGGTGAAGCTGGAACATGAGGGTTAGGGGCAGAGTCAAGCAGGAACCCGGGCTGGGCTATCTTCAAGGTCCTGCCGGGGGTCATCTCCATCCCAGACAGCCAAGCAGAGCACAAGAACACAGAGAATTGTGTGAAGGAGGGTTTTCATGGGACAAGACTGGGAGTACAGGTCACTTATATTCATATTCACCGGCTAGAAGTCAGTCATACGGCCGCCTCTAACTTGAAGAGATGCTGAGAATTGTAGTCAATCCAGAAAAAGAAGTAGGTTTTGTGGGAAGCTGATTAGTCTCTGCCACAGTGTTCTACATGGCAGCTCCCTCATAAAAGTTTCCCTCGTGTAGGTCATCTGGGCTGGAATTTTAAGCAACGTCCCTGTTATTGAAGATTCAACAGACTTCTTTAAATCTGGAGCAAGCTCAATGGATGTTGTCAGGTAAAACCACCCCCTTACTGACTCATACCCCTCCACCAGGGATTTTGACTTTGACTTTGAAAATCAGATCGAAATCCTTTGTACTGGTTGTTATCACTCTATTGCACCCATCTACTGTATTTCTCTTTTCTTCATCTTTTTTGGCTTGTTTGTTTCCATGGTCAAATACATGTATTTGTTCCCTTCTCTTTGTTGCTAACCAGGAGTTATTTTCATATTTACTATACACCTAGAAAGCAACCCTTCTAATTATTTGTTTCACTTAAAAATCTGTCTTCATACTTCTTAGTTGATTCTCCTCCAGTTAGAATTGGGAAGTTCTGAGTGAGAATGTTAAAAGGGATTTCCCTATATAGTCTCACCTAAAAGGATACCTAACATGGATTATGCTTACCCCAAATCATTTTCTCCTATCTCCCTAAGTTACCCAGTATGATATATCTAGAATGAGGATTGTCAGACTTCTTGCAAGAGTAATCAGTCTACAGTCAGAATTTCTCTACAGAGGTTTCGAACAAGTAGAAAGGGCTAGAGGACTAGAAAGCCACCCTCTATGGCATGAAGAGCAGACCAGAATCCTAACAGTGGCGAGTCTTGCAGAGGTGCTTTTTCTTTGAGGGCCACACTATGGCCATTTACTAAATAAACAAGGTAAACTCCTCTCGACAGTCCTTCATGTCGGCAAAGCAAGTGTTCTTGATGAACGTCGTGTCTATTTATTTATTTTTTCATTCATGTATTTAACAAAGTGTATTGAACATTTATGACATGAGGAACAGTTTTTTGCACTGGGGATACAGTCATGAACAAGACAAAGTCCCTTCATTCGTGGATCTTTTTTATTCCAATCATCAAAAGCAATCCTCTCAAGAGCAAATATCATTATCAGAAGTTAAAAGTCTTGGTTCCTCAAGTTAAAGATTTCTCAGCTATGGTTCATGAGTTCCCAGAAACTTCTCATTTACCCAACTAAAGATTTCAACATTGTACTTTTAACACTAGTTTCTTGCTAACAAGATACTCCTGCAGGAGTTACCCATTTCCTGTTTGAGTGTCTGACTTACCATAATCATCTGATATTATTATCTTGGACTACCAAGGCACCTCATCTCTTTTAGGGAATAAATGGCTGAGCAACCCCTGTGGTGAGCTTTCTAGTACACCTCTGTCTGGTACACCTTTGCTACTCAAGAAATGTCAAATTAGAGCTATGATTTGAAAAATTAACAGTGAAAAATCAAAGGGTTGAAAAGGACTTTACAAATTACATTAACCTTTCTGGGTTCTATTTAGTACCTATCTTAGCCATGTAATACAAACAAATGTTTGTTTTATTGTTTCACAGGATCTAGAAAAAATATTCTACGGTATGACTTTGGTTTCTTATAATCGTCACAGTTCAAAAATTTGCCTCATTTCTTATTCCTTGAGTATTGTGAAAGGAAAGAAACTGATTTTATGTGCCCTTTATCATCTTGCTTGCAAGTAATTAAAATGTCTTCGCGGGCTTCCCTGGTGGCGCAGTGGTTGAGAGTCCGCCTGCCGATGCAGGGGACACGGGTTCGTGCCCCGGTCCGGGAGGATTCCACATGCCGCGGAGCGGCTGGGCCCGTGTGTCATGGCCGCTGAGCCTGCGCGTCCGGAGCCTGTGC
>NC_041219.1:37668652-37668854 GCF_002837175.3 Physeter macrocephalus | reverse complement strand
TGAGAGGCCTGCGTACCGCAAAAAAAAAAAAAAAAAAAAAAAAAAAAGTCTTTGCCTTGATTTCTTGTATTTCTAGTCATGTATAAAAAAAATTGCCGGGACTTCCCTGGCAGTCCAGTGGTTAAGACTCCACACTTCCAATGCAGGGGGTGCAGGTTCGATCCCCGGTCAGGGAACTAAGATCCCACATACCATGCGATAT
>NC_041219.1:37659473-37666333 GCF_002837175.3 Physeter macrocephalus | reverse complement strand
TGGCTCACGGGCCCAGCCGCTCCGCAGCATGTGGGATCTTCCCGGACCGGGGCACGAACCCGTGTCCCCTGCATCGGCAGGCAGACTCTCAACCACTGTGCCACCAGGGAAGCCCTTGAGGATCCCTTTTATGTGATGAGTTGCTCCTCCCTTGCTGCTTTCAAGATTCCCTCTTTGTCTTTGGCTCTTGACCATTTTTATATGATGTTTTTAAGATGGATCTCTGAGATTTTTCTACTTGGAGTTTATTGAACTTCTTGGACGTGCAGATTAATGTTTTTCATCAAATTTGGGACATTTTCAGCCATTATTTCTTCAAATATTCTTTCTGCCCCTCTCCCCTTCTCCACTCATTCCTGCGACTCTCATTATGCATGTGTTGGTACATTTGATGGTGTTCTGTAGGCTTCTAAGGCTCTATTCATTTTTTAAAAATATTTATTTATTTATTTTTAAAATTTATTTTGGCTGCGCCGGGTCTTCGTTGCGGCACGTGGGATCTTTAGTTGTGGCATGCAGACTCTTAGTTGTGGCATGCGAACTCTTAGTTGCAGCATGCATGTGGGATCTAGTTCCCCAACCAGGGATTGAACCCGGGGCCACTGCATTGGGAGCGCAGCATCTTACCCACTGGACCACCAGGGAAGTCCCTCTATTCATTTTTTTTGTGTGTGTGTGGTATGCGGGCCTCCCCCTGCCGTGGCCTCTCCCGTTGCGGAGCACAGGCTCCGGACGCGCAGGCTCCGGACGCGCAGGCTCAGCGGCCACGGCCCACGGGCCCAGCCGCTCCGCGGCACGCGGGATCCTCCCAGACCGGGGCGCGAACCCGGCTCCCCTGCATCGGCAGGCGGACGCGCAACCACTGCGCCACCAGGGAAGCCCCCCTCTATTCATTTTTTAAATTCTTTTTCCTTCCTATTTGCAGACCGGGTATCTCTATTGACCCATTGTCTGGTTTGCTAATTCTTTCTTCTGCCTGCTTGAATCTACTGTTGAACCTCTCCAGTGACTTTTAAAATTTCAGTTATTGCACATTGCTTTTTTATGGCTGAGTAGCATTCCATTGTTTATATGTATATGTATATATATATGCCACATCTTCTTTATCCATTCATCTGTTGATGGACATTTAGGTTGTTTCCATATCTTGGCTATGTAAATAGTGCTGCTATGAACATTGGGGTGCATGTATCTTCTCAAATTTAGAGTTTTGTCTGGATATATGCCTAGGAGTGGGATTGCTGGATCATATGGCAACTCTATTTTTGTTTTTTAAGGAACCTGCATACTGTTTTCCATAGTGACTGCACCAATTTAATTCCCACCAACAGTGTAGGAGGGTTCCCTTTTCTCCGCATCCTCTCCAGCATTTGTTATTTGTAGACTGTTTAATGATGGCCATTCTGACCTGTGTGAGGTGGTACCTGATTGTAGTTTTGATTTGTATTTCTCTAATATTTACTGATGATGAGCAGCAAGCTACCCTCTTGCTATTTTTTGTTTCTTTTCTAGGCATCATCAATTTCTCTATGTAAAATAATTTCTGAAATCATCAAATTTCCTTTTTAATGCCCTCATTGATGTGGGATTTTATGCCAATAATGCTCTTTCACATATATAATTTTAATTATGTCTCTTAATAACTGTATGAAGCAGGTATATTATCCCCATTTTATTGTTGAAAAAACTGAGATTTATAGAGGTTAATGGACTAATCTAAATTCACTTGCCAGCTAATAATAGAGAGTACAATTTAAGCAACACATATGTAAGAGAGGGAAAGTGAAAATGGGGAAGAACACTGGAAAGAAAACTTAAAATGGCACCAGTGTAAAAGGAAACCTATTGACAGGCAATTTCAAATCTTTGAATGACAGCAGTTGGTGCACTCCACAGATGTTGCCACTAGATGGTGGTGTTTCCATTATCTTGAGGTCTTCTGAGTCATAGTTCATCTCTGTGAGGAAGAAAACAGATCTTTATAAAGCTCCCCCTAGAGTACTTCGGTCATCACAGAAGCTGACCTCCTGTCTCAATGGCCAATCTAAGCATCATGAGGCCTAAATATTACATATGCTTGTCTCTTCTGGACAGTAAGCACTAGAATCCCATTGACTTAACGTCTCCCTCTGCGTTAGTGAATGAGCTTTTTTATTGCTGTTTGGTATCAAATGCATATGCACAGAAATCCATTGAATCTATTAATATAATTCTCTCTCTTAGGTTTCAAAGGAGGTCAATGAAATGACAGTAAAAATGCCACATCAGTGTTTCATAAATGGACAGTTCACAGATGCCGATGATGGAAAGACTTATGACACCATCAACCCAACAGATGGATCTGTGAGTAATTTCTTAGTGTGTGTAGTGACCACTGATCATGGATTTTTTTCATTTATACACTGTTATAAGACAGTCTTAAAAAGTTACTTATTCTATTACTCTGCCTCTGAGCACTTAATATAAATGTACTTCATGCATTTCTTTCAACTATTCAGTTCTGGTACTGGCTGCTGTTAACTACAGTAACCAACTTTAAAGAATGAATATTTATGATGAATTTAGATGGATCACTATACCTATACACATCCAAAGCACAATTCCACATAAAGCTATATGTGTGAAAAAAAAATCTCAGACTTTGCAAGCTCGTGGTGAGAAATTCAGCTTCCCCAAGGCAAGAGAAGAAATACAGTTTCCTAAATGTGTCTTCTCATAGTGTAGTGTGACATGAGAAGTACTAAATTTTAGGCTCATGATTTTCATGTTAAAATTGTTTCTTTTTCTTTACTATATTACTGGAAGTATTGATTTTCCATCATAAAAATTCTTTGAATTTTGTAGTATAATAATTAATCCCAAGAAACATAATTGCATATCTCCATATATAAATAACCTAGAACCTATTCTTTCCTACCTTGAAATAGACGATATGCAAAGTATCCTATGCCTCTTTGGTGGATGTTGATAAAGCAGTAGCAGCAGCCAAAGATGCTTTTGAAAATGGAGAATGGGGAAGAATGAATGCACGAGAAAGAGGAATATTGATGTACAGGTATGATTTTTAAGAACACAGCCTGTGGCCTTTGGATACTGACTAACATTGCCAAGGTTTTAAAAATTTCTTCAAAACATTCTAGCATGCCCCTGTTATATAGCATGTCTTTTGTTCCTTGCATCCTATAAAATCCCATGTATATGAGTTCCTGGTTTTTGTACTGTTGCTTGTTTCAGTCAGTGCCCCTGTACCAGAAGAAGTTTAGTAAAGGCCTATGTATTTGTAAAGATGTGAGCAAGGTCAAGGGAATCCATCAAAGGATAATGAAGCGCCCAGGCAGGGGTAGGACAGGGGGAAGGTGCTCCTACTTCAAGGCCTGAAGGGACAGACGAAGGAGCTGTTACTAGAATCAGGTAAGAGCTATAGCTGTAGGAGAAGACCACACTACCGCGGGTTTTGGTAGAGGGACGCAGCATCTGCTGATCTACAGCCCATCACTGAGGCAACCAGAGGAGTCAAATCCCAGACCATTTTATCCTCCAGTTTGCCAATCTCCTGGGGGTGCCTCCCACTGGCCCCTCATTAGCCATGCCCAGTGAGAGAGCCCGGGAGCCTGTGATGTAGTCTATAAAGGTCATCCTCCAGGGGTCACAGAGCAGAGTGGAGACTGGATAACGAGCAGCACATGGAGAACATCCAGCACCCTGTTGTTGCCAAAGGGAATTTTTTTTTTTTTTTCTGTACTGCGGTACACGGGCCTCTCACTGTTGTGGCCTCTCCCGTTGCAGAGCACAGGCTCTGGACGCGCAGGCCCAGCGGCCATGGCTCACGGGCCCAGCCGCTCCGCGGCACGTGGGATCCTCCCGGACCGGGACACGAACCCGTGTCCCCTGCATCGGCAGGCGGACTCTCAACCACTGCGCCACCAGGGAAGCCCTCAAAGGGAAATTTTAAATCTACTTAATGTGTAGGCAGTCGGAGCAAGGAGGAAAAACACTAAGGCCTGGAAAGGGTATTATACATCGGTAGCTGAGTATGCCAAGAGTAATTAGATTCGATCATAAATTCCGTTTTCTACTTACTAAAAGCCAAATAGCTGACTTTGTCCAAAGATTTCTTGGAGCAGGATCTGAAAGAAACATTAGGGAGGAGGACTTCAAGCCTGACTTTGGAATGGTCCAAAAGGAACATCTCAGAACCACTAAAGGAAGGAAGGAAAACAAATGGAGGAGGTGAACACAAAAGCTGAACTTTGCCTATTTCATAGTCATGAGACAGCCCTGTACTTATCTTCCCAAAGAAACTAGACACCAAACAGGAACCTGTTGCAGTGTTTATAATTCATTCCATGTTTTTCTGTCTTTGTCCTTTTCAGCTAGTGTTGGAAATATTTCTGTACCAACCAGAAATCCTCAAGTGTCCCTGGGTTCTCTGGGAGTGTGGTTTGCCGCCTAGCATCTCCCAGTATATTCATGAACTATCCACATTCCCACTGTTTTCTATCTTTGATCTCCTTGGATTACTGTGGCTCAATCACTGTTTTACTTCTTATACATCTGTGATGCAAATGATACAGACTTCCAACACCCTCTGCTTCTTCATTATAACTCTCAAAACAAATTATTAATGAAATGCTTTGTTGAATGTCTGTCTTCCCTACTAGACCATGTTCTCCATGAGGACAGAGACCTGGCTCATTTGTGTTCACCTCTGAGTTCTCAGCCCTTAGGATGATGCATTAAATGCAGTAGAGACCCAACATTCGTTGAATGAATTTCTTTATGCACACAGACTAGCAGACCTACTGGAAGAGAACCAAGAAGAGCTGGCAACCATCGAAGCCCTCGATTCAGGGGCTGTCTACACCTTGGCTCTGAAGACTCACATTGGAATGTCTGTGCAAACATTCAGATATTTTGCTGGCTGGTGTGACAAAATTCAAGTAAGTGCAAATGTTGTTTGTCTCCATGTAGATCATTCCAAGAGGAAAAGGGACGAATGTTGATTAGTCTGTAAAGACACTTTGTCAGAGCCACCCCTTATGTAGGTTTTCTCATCTTATCCTTATAACAATCATCTGAGTTAGGTGGATATCTATTAACTCTTATTACAGGTGAGGAAATTGAGGCTTGAGGACAATGAATGACTTACCTATGGTCACACAGTGAGTAAACCATAGAGCTAGGATTTGAACTCAAGCTTTTCTGAACCTAAAATCTAATGATGTTCTTTGTACTTTACTATAGTGTATCTTGAGAACATCTAATAGTCTTGTTGGCATAAAGAGAGAAGCCTGGTATCATGGAGGAATTGAAAACTCAAATACCTATAGAGGTCAGAGAGCTAACATAGATGGGCTATGCAGACTGGTTATAAGAAAAAGACTTTAAAGACATGAGTTAGATAAAAATTTCCATTTCCTCTTTTCTACAAGAAAATAAATATTACATGTGGGATGATAAATGGCAACTATACGTGGCTTTGGTATTGGGATACAGAAGGGAAATAGGGCTTGCAGCAAACAAGAGAATGCATGCCACTCATAGACTCATGGTAACCATTGAAGCACCAGCCATCACAGCCACATTCCCAGCAGCAAGGAGGAAGTGGGGAAGAAGGAGAAAGATAAAGGACTTTATAAAGCATCCCGATCCTCCTACACCTCGTGCTTACATCTCCCATTGGCTCTCTCTGCTAAGGAGACTGGGAAACATAATATTTTATCTGGGCACATTGCTGCCAACACCATTAATATAGAATCAGAGAGAACTGGTTCCAAGCCTCAGCTTTGACACTTACCAGCTATTGTTGTTAAAGTTATTTACCTCTCTGTGCCTTACTTTCCTCGTCTGTAAAATGGTCACAGTAATCCATACCTTGCAAGTTATGTTATGAGGATTAGAAACAAGTGTTTATATACTACAGGATTAAAGTCTGCACCATAGTAGGTCTCGCACATAAATGTCGTTTTTATTATTGTTCAGCCACAAAATCATACATATATAAGTATTTAGTAAGAGCAGTTCAAGTCCATCCTTCATCCTCAATTATGAAATCCAAATTGCTATGAAACCTGAAAATTGATTTGTTTGATTGGTTCAGACTCATTTGGTACCAAAACCTGACCTGAACCAAGATGAGTCTATAATCTTTATTCGTATCACTTAGAGTGAATATTCATATATTTCACTGAATAAATATTAATATGCTTGATTATGGGGGGCTTCCCCAGACCTTATTGGAGGTTATAGATATAATAACATTATATAAGGTATATACATTATATTATGTTTCTAAAGTCAAAAAATTCTGAATCCCATGGGCTTCCCTGGTGGTGCAGTGGTTGAGAGTCCGCCTGCCGATGCAGGGGACGCGGGTTCGTGCCCCGGTCCGGGAAGATCCCACATGCCGCGGAGTGGCTGGGCCAGTGAGCCATTGGCCGCTGAGCCTGCGCGTCCGGAGCCTGTCCTCCGCAACGGGAGAGGCCACAACAGTGAGAGGCCCGTGTAACGCAAAAAAAAAAAAAAAACCAAAACACACCTGGCCCGAAGGGTTTCAGATAAGAGATTGTACACTTACTTGTATTAGTAACAGCAATAATATTTTATGTGGCAAAACAGATGTATAGCTTCAGTTAAAGACTACTGTCATGGGCTTCCCTGGTGGCACAGTGGTTGAGAGTCCGCCTGCTGATGCAGGGGACACGGGTTCGTGCCCCGGTCTGGGAAAATTCCACATGCCGCGGAGCGGCTGGGCCCGTGAGACGTGACTGCGGAGCCTGTGCCCCGCAATGGGAGAGGCCACAACAGTGAGAGGCCTGCGTAACACACACACACACACACACACACACACACACACACGC
>NC_041219.1:37649992-37657622 GCF_002837175.3 Physeter macrocephalus | reverse complement strand
AGAGGCCACAACAGTGAGAGGCCCGCGTAACGCAAAAAAAAAAAAAAACCAAAACACACCTGGCCCGAAGGGTTTCAGATAAGAGATTGTACCCTTACTTGTATTAGTAACAGCAATAATATTTTATGTGGCAAAACAGATGTATAGCTTCAGTTAAAGACTACTGTCATGGGCTTCCCTGGTGGCACAGTGGTTGAGAGTCCGCCTGCTGATGCAGGGGACACGGGTTCGTGCCCCGGTCTGGGAAAATTCCACATGCCGCGGAGCGGCTGGGCCCGTGAGACGTGACTGCGGAGCCTGTGCCCCGCAATGGGAGAGGCCACAACAGTGAGAGGCCTGCGTCACACACACACACACACACACACACACACACACACACACACACACACACAAAGAAAACTACTGTCATGAATCAGTTGGGATCAAATTTGGCTGCGTATAATAGAAAACCCAACTAAGAAGTTTGTTTTTATCTCATTTTCAAGAGTCCAAAGGCAGGCAATCAAGGCCAGTGTGTGAGATAAAGATTCCTGCTCTTTCTTTGCCAGGGCATCCTTATACCATATGATCTCTACCCTCAATGGCTGCTTCTTGATCTCATGATAACCACTGCAGTGCCAGCCTTTTTAGCAACATTCTGAGCAGGAAGAAGGAAAAAGTGAGAGTGAGGGGAAGAGTAAAAGAGCACTTGTCCAAGCTGAGTCAGTCTACTTTAAAGAGTGTTCCCCTTTCAGTGCTTTGTGCTTACGTCTTCCATTGGCCATCCTTATCTGCTATGGAAACTGGGGAACGTAGTAGTTTATCTGGGCACGTTGCCATTCCCATTATTAATATAGGGTTTCTGTTACTAAGAACGGAGGGGAGAATGGATATTGCTCAGGCAGTTAACATTCTCTGCCATGCCAAGAAATTGGGAATGGAGGCGATTAAATTAGAATTATGGTTTTCTTCCTCCTGTGTCTCAGTTCTTTTGAGAAAGACATAGCAGTTCCTTTTTAGGTGTAGATGTATTTCTCATAAATTGAACACTGCTTTTTTAATATCAGCTGAGAAAAAGCAAGAGAGGCAGACAGAAAATGGATTCGTTAAGTTTACCCACTGAAATTAGTAAAATAGTATCAACCTTTTTCATTCTTTAGGGTTCTACAATTCCCATCAACCAGGCCCGTCCGAATCGCAATCTGACCTTCACCAGGAAGGAGCCACTTGGGTAAGACAAGGAGAGCGCTTCTGAGTGACTTGTGTTAGTTCGAGAGGACTGAGGATGTCTCTTTCTTCCCCGGCAGTGTCTGTGCCATTATCATCCCCTGGAACTACCCGCTGATGATGCTGGCGTGGAAGAGTGCCGCGTGCTTGGCAGCAGGCAACACCTTAGTGCTCAAGCCGGCGCAGGTAAGACACGCGGGGCAAGGTACAGCATCTCCTCCTCTCCCGTTTACTTAAAACCAGAGATGTACATTTACAAATATTATGTCTTTAAGCAAAAATGGGATCATGTATCACAACATCATTTCATATATCATGGGCATCTTTTCATATTAGTAAATATTCATTTTGAATAGCTACCTAGTGTATCCCGTGGGGATTCCAAAATTTAGAACTTCCATGACAGTGGAAGCAGGCATAGTGTATGTCAGTGAAATCCATTAAATTTCTACAAACCAATTCAATTCTTGCAAAATGCCATATGCCCAGTAGTGAGGGAGTTATTTAGAGTAGCTACAACATATCAAAAGAAAAAGTTTTTTGCAGGCATTCAAATTTTCATTATCAAAAATATTGTAAAGGGCTTCCCTGGTGGCGCAGTGGTTGCGAGTCCGCCTGCCGATGCAGGGGACACGGGTTTGTGCCCCAGTCTGGGAAGATCCCACATGCCGCGGAACAGATAGGCCCGTGAGCCATGGCCACTGAGCCTGTGCGTCCGGAGCCTGTGCTCCGCGATGGGAGAGGCCACAACAGTGAGGGGCCCGCGTACCACAAAAAAAAAATTAAAAAAAAAAAAAATATATGTATATATATATATAGTAAAGTTATGCAAGATGAGGGACAAGCATGCAAAAGAATGTATATAATTGTGGCAGCTGTGTGGAAATATATACATATGGAAAATGAGGAAATAATTTAAAAAATAATTCAGATGATAGAGTTCTCAGAAACATCTTTTTAATGCTACCGTAGCTTTTCAAGAAAAAAATATGGTAGCCAACTTAACACCTGGCTGAGCATTTACTCTGGACAGTGCACAGTGGTAGACATTCTGAGGTACCCAAGTTATGGAGAAAACTTGGTCTCTGTTCAAGAAGAGTTTACAGTTTGTTGCTTATTAACTATTCTTTTATTTCTTCTTTTAGGATTTTAAAAAAATACAATTTCGTTTGTCATAACTACATAGTCATGTGACCACAGCCATCTTGTTTTCCTCATTAAAAACAATTTCAGTAAAAAAAAACAGGTATACATTCAGAAATTTTTTTAATTCAAAAGATACCAAGAGGTAGATAATGAAAAGTCTCCCTCTTATTCCCCCAGCCCACAAATTTACCTCCCAGAGGCCACCAATGTTATTGTTATTTATTAGTTTCTTAGGTATTCCAGAAATATTCTCTGTGTATACAAAAATATTTTTAATTAAATAAATAAATAATTTAAAATTTTTTTTTTTTTTTTTTTTTTTTTGTTTGTTTTTTTGTGGTATGCGGGCCTCCCTCTGCTGCGGCCTCTCCCGTTGCGGAGCACAGGCTCCGGACGCGCAGGCCCAGCGGCCATGGCTCACAGGCCCAGCCGCTCCGCGGCATGTGGGATCCTCCCAGACCGGGGCGCGAACCCGGTTCCCCTGCCTCGGCAGGCGGACGCGCAACCACTGCGCCACCAGGGAAGCCCCAAAAATATTTTTTAACCAATTAAAAAACACACAGGAAGAGAAGGGGAAAAGGGAAATTGCTAATCAACAGGCATAAAGTTTCAATTATGCAAGATGAGTAAGTTCTAGAAATCTGCTACACATCATTTTGCCTGTAGTTAACTATACTGTATTGTACACTTAACAATTTAAGAGGGTAGATGTCATGTTAAGTATTCTAACCATAATACAATACAAAATTAAAATAAAATAAATAGTAGCATTCTATACATACTACCAAAGGGGGGAAAAATAACTTTTAAAAAAAGTATTTATTGAGCACTTAGTATGTGCCACATGCTGTGTTAAGCACTTTTTCTTTAATTTTTTAAAATTTTTAAATATGTATGTATGTATTTATTTATGCCGTGCCGGGTCTTAGTTGCAGCACGCGGGATCTTTTAGTTGCGGCACGCGGACTCTTAGTTGCGGCATGCATGCAGGATCTAGTTCCCCAAACACAGATCGAACCCGGGCCCCCTGCATTGGGAGCTCGGAGTCTTACCCACTGGACCTCCAGGGAAGTCCCCAAAAACTTCTTTTTTTAAAACAGTTTCCAGTGTGTAGATAAACAATATTTTATTTAACCAATACCTAATTAATAGATATTGAGTTTTCCCATCTTTTTGCTGTTATAAACTATGTTGCAGTTAATAACCTTTTAAATATGGCATCATGCACATGTGCAATTATCTTTATAGGGTGGTATGTTCCTAATAGCAGAATCACTTAGTTAAAAGATACATGTGTTTGTGTGATAGCTGCTGGCTTGTCCTTCCATGGGAATGGAACAGTTCACCAGCATCCTGTATGAGTGCTGTTTCTCCCAAGCAGCAACACTCATTAAACAGCAAGAAGCTAGTAAAGTGAAGAGAGAAGGCAGATAACCTAGCCCAGTGGTGCTCAATCCTGGCTGAACATTAGAATCGTCTGGAGTTCTCTTTTAAAAATACTGATATTGGGGCCCCATTGGCAGAGATTCTAATTTAATTGGTCTGCGTCAGAGGCCAGTCATCGGTATTACTTAAAATCTTCACATTAGTTTCTAAGGTACAGTCAGGGTTGAGAACCACTATATGGCATCCAAAGAGAGTGCTAAGCATTGGAAAACCCTAGTGATTACATAGAATGTTCAAAATTTACAAACATGTATTGAGTGCCCACTGTTTGCCAGGCATATTATCAGTGACAAAGACATAAAATTTCTGTTCCTGTGGAAATTACAGTCTAACTCTATCTGCAATTTAAAACTGATAGTTTAATGATTGATGATCATTTTAATCCTGAGAATGAAAGACCCAAAGTTGCCATTGTTATGTGGGAGATATCTTTTTATTATGATATGAAACCATTGATAGTATTAAGGCCCTGTGCAAATGGCAGGAGGGCTGAATCAGTTGGCTTTCCCCGCTTTACCAGTAAGAAGTACAGATTCCCATGGTCTGAACTGGTCCAGGTCTGTCAGGCTCTAACACCTTTTTAAATCTAATATTTAATAATGACCTACTCGTGCCCAGAACACTGCTAAATGCTTTCGCATATATCATTTAAACCTATAATCCTGCCATAATATAAACCTATCTTCCAGTTGGTTAGCCGAACGGAAGAAAATCAATAAAATGAAAAGGGATGAGATAAAGATGAAACAATTTGTTTTATTTTATTTATTAATGGCATAAAATCTTTTTATTCTTACTTTAAAAAAATTATCACTAATTTAGGATAGTTTTTTAAAAAGTCTTTCTAATCATGATGACTTCATACTAAGGCATAATAATATACACTTTGGTCTAGGATTGTCTTTAACTATAGTAGGTATAAATCCACTGTTTGAAATATCTTCTTGACAATTTCAAATATTTGGGCATTTGAAATTTCTTGTCAAGTCTAACTAGATTGCCATTTTTTTTAAACCTCACAGTGTTATTGTCATGGACCTGTTACCAGAAGGAGGAAAAATGTTAACCCTGCTTTTTTCTTGTTGTTTACTTGTATTTGCTCTATTAGTATTATTTATTATACAGTTTCTATGTAGATTCTTTTTAAGTCACTTGATCATTTTATGAAGTTTGCATTAGCTAAAACAACAACATAGTCTATGAACCCATGCAACCTGACCTGTAAACGTCAACACACGGCAATATTCTGAAAGCACATGAGCAAGTGAGGAAACCACTGTTTTTCCCTTGGCCTTGTGAGCTCCTATTCTTTCCTAGGATACCACACGTACCTCCCTGACCAGTGACCATCTGACCTTCATTCAGACAGAGTGAGAGTACCATTATCCAGCCACATAATAAATGTTAGTTGTGTTTGATTTATTTCATATTTTTTTCCGTTAAAATATACAAAATAAAATAGCTCCACTATTTTGTATTCACAGCTCAATTTTTGCCCATTCCATTTTTTGAGACCAAGCTAACCGAGTACTAATTTAAGACTTGATCAGCATTGCTTTTTAAGAGTGTAAAAAATATGACTTTCATTTTGCTTCTGAGATATGCATTGCTGTAATAGATCTTTAAAATGAGATCCATAACTATACCAATTTTTTTGTAAAAAGAAAGGGAAAAGAAGTGTGTTTTCATTTGAGCAAAAAGAAACATATGAGGGATAACCCGGAGACTAATGAGGTTGATTAGCTACAAGACTTGGGGAGGATGTGGTGGAAAGGACTGGGGGTGGGAGGTGGTTGGCCAGGAGAACGACACTTCTCTGAATGTGCTTTTGTATAGTCCTCACTTTTGGAAGCATGTTTCCCATACTCAACAAGACAGCAAATGAACAAATAAAGAAAAGAAACATAATCAACGTAGATGACGCCAAACTCGAATACAAAAAAAATCAGTCAAGCCAAATTTCAAATGAACAACATCACCACGCCGAAGGGAGTGAGGAAGCACTCACCCAAGTAACTTGTGAATGACATTTGCACTCTATGTCCTCAGACTAGAGGCAAAAGCACTGAAAATAAGTATTGAAGTTAGTAGGCTTCTTTTTCACAGGGACATGGCTTAATAATTCTCAAATTACTTTCTGTACATTTTAGGATTAAGCAAACAAGTAAATATATTGTGGATATTGGGAGCTATGTTTTTCACTGTTGAAGAGAGTTACAAATATGAACAGAAAGAAGGATAGAATGAGCCCTCAACCCACTGTTGAGAGGTTTTTATGGAAATTTCATTTCATAAGTACGATTGATTAAATCATTGGCTGTCGGCGATTGAACTCAAACTTCAGCCCCTCTCCCCTGGTTTGGGGCTGAAAGTTCCAACTCTCTAATCATGGCCTGATCTTTCTGGCCACAAAAACCCATCCTGAAGCTACCTAAGGGGCTTCCAGCTACCAGCCATCTCATTAGTATATGGAAGGCATTTTTCATTTGCGATTCCAAGGTTTTAGGAACTCTGTGCCAGGACCCAGAGACAAAGACCAAATATATATTTCTCATTATATCACAGTTTTAAAATACTATTCTGCACTAAAACAAACCTGGGCCTCTTGAAAAACTGGTTGGAACAGGGAAAATACAAGGTGTGCCTGGAACATCTTGTTGGGCCAAAAAGCAAGGAAATGCTCAAAGAATGATCGGGACATGTCAGAAAGGCAGAGGATCCACACAGGATCCATCAGCCAAAGCTGGAACAATTTGAACCCTCAAAACAAGTAACAGTAGTAAAAGATTATAACCATTTGAATAAAGTAAGAATCCATGAGTTCACACTGATGTTAATTGATTAAATAGAAAGGAAAGCTCTTATAGTGGAAAGCCAACTAATTAATATATGTAGGAGTGATGGAATTAGAAAATCACCACTTAGGAACCATCATAATAATGATTGATTCAGGCAGGAATCATCAATGGATACTAAAACTAGTGGAAATTTGAGGAGTAACTGAATATTCAAATAGTCTCAAAGTAGCTCCCTAAAAGATATTTATTAACTACAAAGAGTAAAGTCTCAAAGTAGCTCCCTTTCTTTTTACAGTAACTTACAGTGATAAAACCTGGCAGATCACCTTTACCAAAGGATCAAAGTTAACCTTTCCAACATTGGGACTATTCAACAGCATGTTCCTCTTGATATGATGCACTGAGGAGAATTCAGCATCACTCCTGTGGTGTTCTTGCCAAAAGTGCATAACCTGAATCTAATCACGTGGAAACAGCAAATCCAGACAAAAGGACATTGTACAAAATAACTGGTCTGTTTTTATCGAAAACGTCAGTGTAATGAAATATAAAAGAAAACTCAGAACCTCTTTCAGAGGAAGGGAAACTATAGACGTGGTCACTAAATGCAATGCATGATCTTGGATTTTCTTTTTCTATAAAGCACATTATTGGAACCATTGGTGAAAACTGAAAAAGGAGTGTAAATTAGGTATTCTAGCAGTTGTTAATTTCCTGATTTTGGTGATTGTATTGTGGTTATGTAAAAGGATCCTTTGTTTTTAAGAAATGTACACAAAAGTATTTAGAGGTAAAGGGACACATCAAATTTCACTTCTTAAACAGTTCAAAAACATTGGGAGAAAGAAAGAGGATAAAGCAAACGTAGCAAAATGTTAACATTTGAGGAATCTGGGTGATGGATACATAGGAATTGTTTGTACTATTTTTTTGCAACTTTGCTGTAAGTCAGAAATTACGTCACAATAAAAGAAAACAGGGCTTCCCTGGTGGCGCGGTGGTTGAGAGTCCGCCTGCCGATGCAGGGGACACGG
>NC_041219.1:37629736-37649842 GCF_002837175.3 Physeter macrocephalus | reverse complement strand
AATAAATAAATAAATAAATAAATAAATAAATAAATAAATAAATAAATAAATAAATAAAATAAAACATAAAATGAACTCTGGTATGGCAATAGAAGAAAAGCTGGGTGGTGATCTAAAGGACAGGCCAGAATCTGAAGTAGGTAACTGCTGTCTGCTTCTGCTCAGGTCACACCCTTGACTGCTTTGAAGTTTGCAGAGCTCTCTGTTAAAGCAGGCTTTCCAAAGGGGGTAATCAACATCATTCCAGGCTCAGGTAAGCCAACAAGGACCCACTTTGCTGTAACTAATGAATGGTTCAAGGGTAGCTGAGTTTTCCCACTGGTGTTTTGTCCTGACTTATAACTATATGAAAACTAAATACAGTTTACCAAATAGTTAAGTATAAACATACTTACCATGTGCTAAAATCTGAAAGTGGAAATACAGTGGCAGATGAGTAGGGTGGGAGGGGTGGAAATTGTACAACATTGTAAAACCACCCTACGGTGGCCCATTTTAATTTTTAAAAATCGCTTTGGCAGATTAAAAAATCAAGGCATACCCATCTCTGGGGTACTGACAATTGCATGGAGGATATTATTCAGATTTTTGTCACTTTGTTATTAGTATAGAAAATGTAAAACTGAGATTTAAATGAGAGCTTAGAAATCTACTTCAATGAATTCAAAGCCACCTTTGCCATAAGAACTCGATAATGTTTTAATCTGTGTTTTATTCCATAATTCCACAGGTGGCATAGCAGGACAGCGCCTTTCTGAACATCCTGATATCCGCAAACTTGGTTTCACTGGTTCCACTCTGATTGGCAAACAGATCATGAAGAGGTATTGGTTTTAGTGTGTTGATTTGCTCAAAATCCTGTTAAACCAGGTCTTTGGCTTTGTTTTTGCTTTTTTAAATAAGGTGCTTTTGGAGGGAGAAAAATAACGTCAAATTTAGATGTTACCACAGCAGGGTATTGAAATGTTTGAATACAATAAAATACTTTCCAAAGTGTAAAGCCCAGAGTCACCAAAACCAGAGTTGTACTGAAAGTTCTGATAGATTTAACAATCATTAAGCACAAAACATTTTCGGTACTTAAGCGGTAGCCCAAATTGGTTTGGGAGCATAAGTAAGAAATTGAAAAGACATATAAAAGACAAATCAAATCTGGATTATTTATAAAATTAATTCCTAAAAAGCAGTAACATTAGTTCAAAAAAATACAAACCATCTAAATGTCCAAAATAAGGCAGTGGTTAAAGTTTGTTAACATAATGGAATACTGTTCAGTCACATAGAATTTTTAATAACATTGGAGTGTTAAACGGTAAATGGAAAGAAAAATAAGGTATAAAATTGTATACATTGGGTAATCCTAACTATGTTAAATAAGACAAAGGCTGTGCTTGGATACAGACCAGAAATAAGTATATCAAAATGGTAAAAAAAAAAAAAAAAAAAAAAAGTAGAAAATTGTATACATTGGGTAATCCTAACTATGTTAAATAAGACAAAGGCTGTGCTTGGATACAGACCAGAAATAAGTATATCAAAATGGTTAAAAAAAAAAAAAAAGTATTTGCCATTGAGCCATGGAGTGGAATTCTGTGATTTTTTTCCCTTCTTTCTGAATTTTTAAGAGTATTTTTAAAACACTTTAAATAACAATACTTTTGCAAACAGGGAGAAATAAACAGTATACTTCTAAAAATTGATTTTTTTTCCCCCGATGTGCCAGTAATCTGGTTAAAGGTTAAATTCTTTGCCAGGCCTTTATGTAACCAAAATTCTTACACCTAAAGAATCTGAATTTACCTATAATAATCTCTAATCATTTGACCACAGAATTTAAAAAGAAACCAGTTTTTATTACAGAAGATTTCTAATATTCACAAAGCTCACAGAATAGTGTAATGAATTCCTGTGTGCTCATCACCCAGCTTCAACTGTTATCACCATTCTACCATTCATGTTTTGTCTTTGAATAAGTTTCTTAATATTTCTGAGGCTCAGTTATATTTCCCATGCTAAGTAGTAATTTATGGTTGAAGAAACAGAGAGAGAAACTGATAGACAGACTAAATGCTCATATTCCCTTTATTTTTCTCTAGCTGTGCTGTGAGCAACTTGAAGAAAGTTTCCCTTGAACTTGGTGGCAAATCCCCACTTATAATATTCAGTGACTGTGAACTTGACAAGGCCGTACGAATGGTAAGAGTAGGTCAAGTCCACCTAACTAGGTGCCCACTTCTGAAACACATTCGACCTCCTTCTCATCAGGAACCTTAGAATGACACTTGATTGGGGTTTTTTTGTTTGTTTTTTACTTAATTAGTTAACTGATTTTATTTTTGGCTGCGATGAGCCTTCATTGATGCACATGGGCTTTCTCTAGTTGCGGTGAGCGCTACTTTCGTTGCGGTGCACGGGCTTCTCATTGTTGAGGCTTCTCGTCACGGAGCACAGGCTCTAGGCGCGTGGGCTTCAGTAGTTGTGGTGTGCGGGCTCAGTAGTTGTGGCTCGCACGCTCTAGAGCACAAGCTCAGTAGTTGTGGTGCACGGGCCTAGCTGCTCCACGGCATGTGGGATCTTCCCAGACCAGGGCTCGAAGCCATGTCCCCGGCATTGGCAGGCAGATTCTCAACTACTACGCCACCAGGGAAGCCCAATGCTTGGTTCTATCTAATCATAAACAGAAACCATTCTCTTTATGTTTAGATTTGGGACTGCTCAGGGCACTTAATTTTAAAAAATAATGTCATTATAATTAAATGTGTTTTTGAAACTTGGAGGCCAGGTTTTTAAAACTGATGTAGAGATTTATAAACATTCATGATGTATTTAAACTGATGTAGAGATTTTTAAAAGCAAACTTTGGTATAGAAATATTACATTTAAATGTATAGAATAATCTAAATTTTCTTGTAACACAAAATCTGTTTTTATCACTATGTCCTTCATGTTATGTATATTTTTTTTAAGTACTCATGGACCAAAAGGGGGAAAGGAGAAGCAAAATTCCTAAAAATATCAAAACCAAGAATCTCCAAGCAACACTAACTTGGCCAAGGGCTTGTGTTTTTCTCTGTCTTCTCTGTGTTGTCTGCTGTCTTTCAATAACATCTGATTCTCAGTGTGTGCAATTTTATGACAATCTTGACTTCCCAAGCTATAACAGTATTTTCTCTTTTGCTGCCGAAGGGCATGGGAGCAGTATTTTTCAACAAAGGAGAGAACTGTATTGCAGCTGGTCGGTTGTTTGTGGAAGAATCCATCCATGATGACTTTGTGACAAGAGTGGTAAGCGTCTTCAAATTTGCTCTGTGATTTGTATAGAAATTGCCTTTACTTTAAAAGTTCTTCTGGGATTATTAATGAACTTAGATGTGATGATAGCGCTATGGTTGTATTTTTTAAAAAGAACACAATCCTTATCTTTTAGAAGTACTTTCTGACATATTTACAGATTAGATTATGATATCTGGACTTTGCTTCAAAATTATCCAAAAGGGAAGGAAGTAAGTGGGGGAATAAATTGGTCATGAGTTGGCAGTTGTGGAAGCTGACTGATGGGTATGTGGAGTTTCATTATATTCTTTACCTACTTTTATATGTTTATAATTTTTCTTTTTAAAAAAATTTTATTTATTTTTGGCTGTGTTGGGTCTTCGTTGCTGCGCGTGGGCTTTCTGTAGTTGCAGTGAGCAGGGGCTACTCTTTGTTGCAGTGTGCGGGGTTCTCACTGCGGTGGCTTCTCTTGCTGCAGAGCACAGGCTCTAGAGTGAAGGCTCAGCAGTTGTAGTGCATGGGCTCAGTTGCTCCACAGCATGTGGGATCTTCCTGGACCAGGGCTTGAACCCGTGTCCCCTGCATTGGCAGGCGGATTCTTAACCACTGAGCCACCAGGGAAGTCCCTATAATTTTTCATAGTAAAAAGTTATAGATCTATATTAGAAAACCTGATAAAGTATACTTAAGAGCTATTACTACCTATACCTTGCTCTGCATTTATAGTATACTAGATCCTTGATATTTGTAGAAGATATACTCCTAGATTATTATAAATCCCTAAATTGGCTATGAGAGATATACCACTAGATTCTTACAAATCCTGAATTTACAGTTAAATGATAGCATATAATTTCCTCCACTAAGATAGATAGCTAGACAGATATATATATATACATACATACATACATACATACCCCCTGTAGTTGGGCATGATTCCATAAATATGAGACTAAACGTCATTCATAGAACTATTAAGATGAATTCTGTGGCTAAAATGAACTCTAAACATACTACAAAAGGACTTTCACGGTGGCGCAGTGGTTAAGTATCTGCCTACCAATGCAGGGGACTCAGGTCCGAGCCCTTGTCCAGGAAGATCCCACATGCCGGGGAACAGCTAAGCCCGTGCACCACAACTACTGAGCCTGCACTCTAGAGCCTGTGAGCCACAACTGCTGAGCCCACGTGCCACAACTACTGAAGCCTGCGCGCCTAGAGCCCATGCTCCGCAATGAGAAGACACTGCAATGAGAAGCCCGCGCACCGCAGCAAAGAGTAGCACCCGCTCGCCACAACTAGAGAAAGCCCGTGCACAGCAACAAAGACCCAACGCAGCCAAAAATAAAATTAATTAATTAATTTTAAAAAAACATACTACACTCTATCATTATTATGGTAATAGTAATCACGAATTTGTTTCTATTTAAAAAACCAGCACCCAGCCTTTTTTCCTTCAGAGCCAATTCCCCCATCCCACCCCGCAAGAAGCAAAGGCATCTTTCCTCATGAGAGTGGAAAACAAGGAAGTCATATGGAGAGGCAGATGGAGGGCAGTGGCTGCCTCATGAACATCCCCATAATTCAATTTTGTGCCTTAGTAAAATGCAAGGTACAGCACTACATGTCATGGGCTTTCACAACAACTTGTTGAAATTTAAAATGCTGAGACCAGAAATGTCAAGGATTTGCTGTATCAGTCCATCAACAAACATGTTTTGCACACATATGAACAGTATTCATTTCTTCATTCAGCAGGTATTTCTTGAGCACTTACTGAGGAATTACTGCCAGACCTAAATTCAAATTCATGGCCCTGTGGGGTCATGATAACTCCCTTTCTTTCTCCTTATTAGAATTGGACTTAACATCAGGAAACACAGAAATAGATTAAGATAACCAAGGAGCACATGTCAGTGATGAATATTCTTCGATAAAGATGGTTTTTCATTGGAACATTCTAGTATATCCTCTGGTGTGGCTGTACTGTGAGAATTTCACAAGGGCAGTCTGCCACATTTGGGGAAAGGAAAAACACAACAATGTGGCCATTTTAGAAATTATTTTGCCATGAAGAGTGTAGGTATGCTGTATTAACAAAAATTCCAGAACATCAGGTTTGCTATTTTAATGAACTAACATTCGGGATAATTTTAAAACTCAGTGGTTACAAGCTTGGGCTTTCAAGTCAAGAAAACTCTACAGTATTTAGTGGCTGTGTGCCCTTGGGCAAGTCACTTAGCCTTTCTGATCCTTGGTTTCCTCATATAAGATGGAAATAATAAATATCTACCTCCAGTGGTACTGAAGACTAAATGAGGACACATCTTTGAACAGCTTAGTACAACACCCATCACACAGTAGAAACTCGGTCAAGGGTATCCATTCTTATTATTAACAGTCCATTGTGTTTTGTGAACTGGGTGACATACAGGTGGAAGAAATTAAAAAGATGAAAATTGGTGATCCACTTGACAGAGCTACTGATCATGGGCCCCAAAATCATAAGGCCCATCTGGAAAAGCTCTTGCAGTACTGTGAAGCCGGAGTGAAAGAGGGGGCCACCTTGGTGTACGGAGGAAGACAAGTCCAAAGGCCAGGTAAGACCACCTCCGTAGGAGGTATGCTGGGGGCCTGGCTTCTTAAGTTGGAATAAATGGTAACAGTTTTCGTTGCAGCACCATCTTGCCTCAAAAGTAGTGTCATTTACGTTATGATAAGAATTACATTCTAGATCCTGCTTGGCCACTTACAAGCTGTGACACCTTCAACAACAGTTCTTCTGAGCCTCAGTTGTAAAATGTGATGAAATGTGCATATCCTGCTTTACGAGGCTGTTCAAATCAAATAAAATGGATATGACAGGCCCTTAGCTGCGTAAGTAAACAAGTGTAATGGATACGGTGTTATTCAGGCACTGGTGATTTTCATTCCTGGCAATGTGAGATTTAATCTTATCCAGCTTAGCCTGGGAAGGATTCATTCCTGTTGTCTAACGTAGTACCTGTTACAGAAGTATGTGAATGGCTCGATGTCATGATACCCAAAAGGAGAGAAAGACAAACAAACAACAACTGGAAAACCTCATGTTTTACTGTTGTAGGAAGATTGAGCACCAGCAGGGCGACTGGTAACGATGTGCCCCGTGGGGTCCAGTGTGTGACACAGCAGCGCCTATGAAGTATTCTTGCCAAAAATGTTTAACCATGAATATAATCACGCCTTTAGGTCACATTTTCCATTTACAAGAAATACAGGGGATAGAGGAACAAATTAAATATCATCCCAAGGGAGCAATGACAAATCTGAAATGCATAAGATATTCTGCAGGACAACTGAACCAGTCTGTTTAACAAGTCAATGGCATGAAAAATAAGGGGCAGGGTAAAGGGGAGAAATATTCTAGAGCTAATGGACCCTTAAGCTATCTAACAACCAGATGCAGTGTGGAACTTATTTGAATTCTGAATCAAACAAGTCAACTATAAAAAGATATTTTCCAGAAATCAGAAATGGAATACAAGTATCAAATCATTATGGTGTACACCTGAAACTAATATGTTATATGTCATTGCATCTCAATTAAAAAATTGGAACTTAATAAAAGGAATTGAAATATAAACTATGAATAAGGAATTGGCGTTCATTTTGTTAGGTGTGATAATGTATTGTGGTGTGTAATAAAATGTCCTTGTTTTTTCCAGGTTTGTACCGAAATACTTGGAGTATAAATTGTAATCTCTGGAATTTGCTTTAAACTATTTCAGCAAGAAAAAAAGAATCAAATATGGCAAAATATGCATAAAGATTTATTTTACTATTCATTATACTATTTTCTCTACTTTTACATATGTTTGAAAGTTTTGTAATAAGGACATTAAAAATATAATAACCTAGGAATGCTAACACCAAATAGGAAAATGAAAGTCTTCTTGGTTTTACTGACCCATAAGGGAAGAAAAAAATTTATAATGTAATTAAATGAGAGAACTACTAATTGAATATTACCCTATAATTGATGTTATTTTCTTCTCTTTTTCAAATAGGCTTTTTTATGGAACCTACTGTCTTCACAGATGTGGAAGACCACATGTATCTTGCCAAAGAGGAATCCTTCGGGCCTATTATGGTCATTTCTAAATTCCAAAATGGGTATGTTCCTCAGGCATAATTTGACCGGATTGCCTAGATACTTTTCTTTTTTCTGTCATTGTGCTATGTACAGAGCATAAAATCAATGAACATGTAATTTTCTACCATAAGAATAATTGTCTTAATAATTAGAAGAGAATGCTAACCAATGTAGATTGTAATATATTTTTGCTCCTTAGCTTAAATTAATGGGTGACATTATGGGATGTTCGCTAAGTCTTAGTTTTTGTACAGCCAGCATTTGAAATGTCTCTGGAATAAGGTCAGTAACTGAGAATAACAGAACTGGTTTTCGCATTTACATTTCTAGGGAAGGCAGCATCTATGAAATCTGATTTTCCCAAAGCAAGAGTGTTTTCTCCATAGGGGATCATGCCCCCAAAAGCCTAATACTCAACTCTTTGTAGCAATGTCCACAATCACCATATAATCAACCGTGAATGACATACTGGTTTGTTATGGTGCCTGAAACTTTGATATGCTCAGTGTTTAGCATATCAAAGAGGGCTGTATGGTAACTGAGCTCATATCAGAATATTTAATACAATAGACTCTCATGGTATACTGCACACAATTCTTCATTATTCTGGCTTCAGTTTTCCTTTAACCAATGAGAAAACAGAATACAGAGTTCAGAAGGACTTCTTGGTCTTGGACAGACATACTGTGAGAGACCTTTGGGGACACTAAGCTGTAGTGAGTAACCTTTTGACATACTGATCCAAGGATGCCCTGTTACCCTCTTTTCCTTATTTTAAGTTCCCCTAGAGGATGGTCCTTGTGTTAAATATGCAGGTATTAGAAGCCAGTTTTAGGGGATGTAAGCCTAGATAATTCACAGTTCCTGTCCTCAAGGAGGTCACCATCTAATAGGGAAGACAGACAAGGAGACGGGCAATTAACCCCATAGGGCCTAGGTGGGAGGTGCAGTAGGTGGAGTCTGCACTGACCACCTCTGTGGGCTTGGGCCACTTAATTCCTCTACTAAGTTTCTCTATTTGTGCAGTTTATCTATTTGTGAAGTTGGGTTATTAATAGTATCTACCTTTTGGGGTCATTCTAACTGTTAAATAAGTCAAGTGTTTGCTGTTGGTGACATTGCAGTCATTATGCTCGTTATTATTCTAAAAGTGGGCAAGGTGTGCTGTGAAGCTATGTCGTCTCAGTAGTCCTCAATGGGCAATGGCATACAGCCATCTTTCGGCCTTAGTCCAGGCTACCAGTATTCGCAGTGCAATCAGGTGCAATGCATCAAGTGTGAGAGTTTTGGCAGAGCCTCAGTCCTCTTCAAGTTAGATTCCACATTTCTCATGAGAGTTGAAGACTGCGTATAGTCAAGATTACCTTTGAAAATCCCTTGGGAAGACATCACATTGAAGCCTGTGCTGTCTCTCAAAGAATTCAGCACAACTAATTTTTGCTCCAGTTTTGGAACAGAAATCGTGTTTCTTTGCCAGACCTCCAGATGAAATCTTGGCTGGCCATGTTGTAGAAAATTCATGCATTTTTTTTAACATTAGTATGACACTCATAAAGATGAGATACTCACACTATGGCAGGCATGTTGGAACTGGACCCAACTGAGAGAAGAGCAGGTTCACATCTGCACTTACTTGGTGTGTACAAGTAAAAAGGCAGGGAAGTCACCAGACCCATTTAAGGGATGATTTTACTGCCCTTTTATTGGATTGGCATATTAATTGCGTTCACTCTCACTTGATGGTGCAAAACCCTAGTACACAGAAAAGCAAGATGTTATCCCTGCCCTCGGGGAGGTTCCAGTCTAGTTGGAGGGTGAACACCAAATACACGAAAAGGTAAACCAAAATACTGAATTGGAGGAATATGTGCTACCCTATTATAGCTAACTTTCATTGAGCATTTCCTGTGTTCCAGACACTATTAGCTCATTTAATCCTCATGACAACAAGACAGGTGCTATTATTATTATTTCCATTTTTTCACAAGAATAAACAAAAGCAGGGGAGATGAAATGATTCACCCAAGGTCACCCAGGCAGTCTGGCTGTGGAGCCTTCTCACCGGGCCACTACACTTCACTGCCTAAACAGGGGCACTGGTGGGATCTGGGAAGGCTTCAGGGTGAGGCATCGAGTGAATGAGCCTTGAAATGTGCATGTAAAATCTGGATAGATGGGGGGACACTGCGGGTGCTCTGAGAATATGTCTGTAAATGGAGCTCAAGGGAGAGGAAAACAAATGGGGTAGTCAAGAAGGAGAAGCAATGAAGAAGGCTGAAAAGATGACTTCAGATTTTAAAAGGTGTTTCATGATACATGTGAAAAATATAATACTAGAGTTGTAATATTTCATTGGGAGTTTCTTTTGGTGTAAGCCTGGAATATTTCATTTATAAAAATGTAAGCACATTCACAGTAATGTTTTCCTGTTTCTAGCATGGAGGGGAAAAACATTAGAACAGAAAATGAAAGTGTTTTGCTTTTTTTTTTTTTTTTTTTAAGTGTTTTGCTTTTGCATTTAATGAGGTTTTATGTCTTCCTAAAAACATCTTGCAGGGACATCGATGGAGTGTTGCAGCGAGCAAATAATACAGAGTACGGCTTGGCCTCCGGGGTTTTTACGAGAGACATAAATAAAGCTATGTATGTGAGTGAAAAGCTAGAGGCGGGAACTGTTTTTATTAACACCTACAACAAGACGGATGTGGCAGCCCCTTTTGGTGGAGTTAAGCAGTCTGGCTTTGGAAAAGACTTAGGTATGAGTATGCCTTACTTTTCTACTGCACATCACAAAATAGTCCACTTCATGCTTCATGGAACACTCTTGTATTGCTTTAAAGGGCATTTCCTACATGGCAGTTGGATCTGGGTTTTCAAGGGTACTGATTTTTTTCAAAGTTAAACATTTTTATTGAACATAACGTAAATATAGAAAAGCACTCAAATTGTGTGGAAAAGTGTTTCCTTTTAAAAAAGAAGATTCACGTTGAAAAGAAAACCCTGACAATATCTTTTAGCTAAAATGTTAGGCTTTTTTTTTTTTAACCTGACATACAGCATGAACTTGGTTTGGATGTCATGGGACCATGTGAAACCAAGAAAGGAAAATGGGTAGAAGGCAATAACCAGCTAGCCCCAAGAATAAATCCTGTCTCTGAGCCACCTGGCAGTCTTTCAGAGACAACACTGAAACTGGCAGAGTTTTCTGGGCATCTGGGAGCTCAGATTGAGAGTCTGCAGAGAGCCCAAAATGTAATTCACCGTGGGCAGTTACCACTATCACATTTCCAGTTATAGCTTACTTTGAACACTAAATATGTACCAGGCCCTATTCTCATACTCTACCTGTAATAGCATGAGCAGTCCTCACAATAGCCATGGGAGTGTAGGTGCTATTATTATCTTTATTTTACAGACGAGAAAAATGGGGCTCGGAGATTTGGGGTAACTTGCCCAAAGTCAGCCAGACAGCCACTGGCGAAGAGAATGCAAAGCCAGACAGTTGGCTATGCAGCCCATGTTCTCACGCCCCATAGTCAGTCTGGCAGGTTGTTTCAAAAATTGAAATGCTTGTGATTTACTGCAATTACACTCTGCTAACATAAATTGGGTTAATTTAGGGTATTTTTACAATTTCTCTTTCCTGAAGACTTTTGGCAGTGTATTTGCAACAATAAAAGTGGCTCTCGTTTTAAATTCCATTGAGTTGAAGGTAAAGTCTTTTTTTTTTTTTTCATGTCTTCAATCTGGCTTTCATCCCTGGATCCAAAACACATGGAGAGATTTTCTTAGGGAAATTATTTTCATAAAGTGAGGCAACAGTGTTCCACTTGTCTTTTGATTGATAGAGAATGATCGACACACTTCATGTCTGTTTTCTTATAAAACAGTAGACTTTGTCTAACAGTTTCTTCCTCTCCTACTTTGAAACTCCCTCAGCCCAATGGTTCCCAGGTGCACACTGGATTAGAATCACCTGGGAGCTTTAAAAAAAAAGGAAAGATGCTGATTTAATTGGTCTGGGGTATGACCTGGGATCAGGAATTTTAAAAGCTCCCTAAGGTGATTCTAATTTAACATTAAGAAGCCTGGGTTTAGCTCAACTTCCAGAATCATATACTCATTAGTTTCACTTGTGGTATTCATGCCCTTTAACTGTGGTAGAAATCAATGATTGTGGTAGCTCAAAATAGGAACAGAATAGAAACAGAAAGGCAGACCTTTTTATTTTTTCCTGGATATGCCCCTGTGTCTCTAACATACTATGTAAGTCAGGAAAACTGCCTTTCCCTTATCTTTAAAATAAGATGAGACCAAATGATCTCAAACTTTCTTTGCTCTATTCTGCTTCGTTTAATGTAATCAGAAGGACAGTATCCTGATCACTTCTGTTCAGCCTAAATGGGCAAGGAATAGACATGGAGGTTTGTCATCAAGCTGGGAAATAAAGGAGAAGGGTTTGGGGTAGAAAGTGATAAGCCAACACTCTGGTCCTTAGAAGGCCTGGTAGCTGGTCTAAACCCTTGCTTCTCAAAGTGTGCACCGCAAGCCTCAGCATCATCGGGGAATGGTTAGAAACATATAATCTGGGGGCCTCTGCCGGACCTAATCCAATCAGAATCTACAGTGTCACAAGATCTGCAGGTGATTCACATGAAATTTAAAGTTTGAGAAGCACTGCCTCAGCCCCATTCTATTTGCCTAGTGACTGATATGCCTGCACCTGTGTCCAAGATCTGGCGACATCACATCCACGTGTGAACGTGGTCCATCAGCTGCTTTTCTCTTCCCTAGGTGAGGAAGCTCTAAACGAATACCTCAAAACCAAGACCGTGACGCTGGAATATTAGAGCAGTGCCGTCATCGGGAACCCCTCGCACACAGCACCACTCCGTAGCTCTCCACACTGAAGAAGCCGGGCTGTGCTGAGGAAGGACGTGTCAGCCACCAGCTGAAAAAAACCACAAGGACCATGAAGAGGGTCGTGCCACGTGTCTAAGCATTTACACATGTTCCTGAGTATTTTCTAATGCCCCTTTTACACCTTAAAATGATGTGTAGTTGTTGGGTTTTGACTATGTCATATACCACACATATTTCTAAAATATCAAGCTGCTTTTTTTGTTCCCCACCAAGACTAACCTAGTCACGGTTGTTCATCTTGCAGACGTCAATACCATGCAGTTATAATACAGAAAGTGCATTGTTAGGAACCCTTGTATAACATGTACAGGTTTTAACCTCTGAACTAGGCATATGGGGTTGTTAAAAAGATTTTCTGTAATTTTGCTCTCAAGGAACAGTATATCCTCTAAGGAATGTGAAGGAAGTTCTTTTTTTTTTTTTTCCCCTTTTGGAAATAAGATACATCTTTGTGCCTTTGATGTTCTATTTTTCAACCCACTGTGATGAGTGACCAACCCAGAAACAGTTCTTGAGTACCTACCAAGTATGAAGTACTATATTATGTCCTGAGGAGTATACAAAATTTAATGACATGATCTTTGGCCCCAAATAGTTTAAATTCTAGTCAATAGCTTTTAAAGTGGATTTTACAGTATGATGTATTATAAAGTAAATAGCTTTTGGAGGCTGATCTTGGCATATCATACCATCTTACTGTCTATGTGACTTTGGGAAACTTATGCAACTTCTCAGAGCCTCAGTCTCCTTATATGTAAAATGGGGACAGTAGTGCCTCCCTGGGAAGCCTTAAAATGAGGATTCAATGCAATAATCTTAGTACAGCACCTTGCACTGGGCTTTGTTTGTGGTAAATACTCAAATACTCAATAAAAGTTAAGTGCTTTCCCCGTCACTATTTTTAAAATATAGTGAGATATATTAGTTCAATGAATTAATTTCCCTACAACCCTTTCCAGTAGTCATCAATTCCTATGCTGCTTTTCTCCTCCATTGTCTGACCCAGCACCTGATACCGCAGCACTGGAAAATACCATGTAGTGAAAAATGACAGTGGTACAAGGAAAAGGGTGCTTTTCTTTCTACAGCTCATTCGTCCTTCTAGGACATTTGGTTTTCCATTCTCCTACCAATTGGTTCTGCTACTCACTAGCTGGGTGATCTTGGGCAAATTAGTTACCTAATATCTGAAAGCCCAGATTTGGAATCTATAACACAGGGATAAAGTCCCTATCTCATTAGGTGTTGTAAGGATCCGGTGGGATAATATACATAATGCACTCAACAAGGTGTTTGGACCATTCTCTGCGCTTAAGAAAGAGGAATTATTACAACCCATGCAGTACTCACGTAATGGCCCATTGTCAGACAAAAGTAGGTGGGTAGATTCTAACCATCCATGTATGACTAGAAGAAGGTGAGATCCTGAATTGAAGAGTCTTTGGCAGCTGGTCAGAGCAATTAATTTCCATGAATCCTCCTTTTAATGTAAAATTTCAGTAAACATCTCTATCTCTTTGGCTTTGAAGAAGCCCTTAGGGATTACTTGTTACTTCGGAAACTCAGCAGCTTAACGTCAGAAGAATGTAGGCAATCAGTAATCAATAAACAACAATAACAAAAATCAGGGGCAGAAAACATTCAATAGGAAGAATATGAGGTATGATCCTGGATGATCAACAGAGCAGATTTTGCCTGTAAGCGTTTTTTATTGTACCACAGCTCATTCAGAGCTCGGCACAGGTGAAATTCTAAATGTGGACCCAGCTGGGTTCAAACTGACAGTTCATATTTGAATAAAATGACAATGTTCTTAACAGAAGGGAACCACTTTTTAAATGCAGTGTTTTAACTGATTTCATGTGATTTTAAATATCACTTTACCAAATATTTTAATGACAGATGAAATGGCAAATAAAAACCTGGCCATTTCTTCTAGAATGACTTTTACCCTCTAATATTACTCTCAGTAGCAGTGCTTTTAATAGTTTTTGGGCCATAAACCTCTTTGAGAATCTGATAAAAGCTATAGATCTCCTCTGTCCCAAATTCACATGTACACACCTAGTTCTGCAAATATCTTCAAGAGATTCACAGACCTCCTAAAACCCATGCTTGACCTCCAGATTAAGAACTCCCTTTTCCCATAGCGACTTCTAAAGTTCTCAGCAACTTGAGTTTTTATATCTGACTGCTGACCAGAATCAAAGGCTCCATGGAATTTATAAAATTACCAGTGAATTTGAATTGGAACGTAACGATGCACAGCCTACTAGGTGATTTAATCAACACACTGAGTAATTAATTTATCACCATTTCTTCAGATCACTGATTATTTTGCTAATCTAAAGGACAAAGCTGTGATCTGTCCCCCGAACTGGGGAGCTGGGGAGGTGTAGACACTTTTTAAAGTTCTGTTTTCCTTCGAAGTCCACTTCCCAGTGCCTTTGCTAAAGCAGCCCCCAGCACCCACCCACCCCCTTAGCCTTTTGCTCAAATACACCCTCCCTGGCCTCTCCTACCCCCCAACTTGGTTTTAAGTGTCTCTCCTCTATCCTCTCACTTGTCTGGAACATAGTACTTACCACTTGGTGCTGGAATTACTGGTCTTCCTAATTAGATATGAGCACCCCTCCCCCACCCCCAGGATTGGCATCTGTCAATAACAACAGCTATCATTTATTGAGGGGCTGCTGTGCGCTAGTCACTATGCTAAGCCAACTTAATCTTCACAACATCTGAAAAGATGAATAAATCAAGGTACTCTTTTTCCTGGCTCCACCACTACCAAGAGGTTATTGCCAGTCTCTTGACTGGCCTTTCCGATTCCTCCCTGTGTGGCTCTCGTCAAAGCTTGAGTCAGATTCTGTCACTCTTCTGCTCAAAATCTTCTAATGACCCCCATTTCACTTAGAATAAAGTCCAGTGTACTTACTGTGCCTGCAAAGTCCTATCAATTCTGTTCCCAGCTACCTCTAACTTCATCTCCTATCAACTACCCTCTCATTCTCTTTAGCCACCCTGGCTGCCTTGATGTTCCTCCAACTGATCAAGCACACTCCTACCTCTGGGCCTTTGCACTTACTGCTCCTTCTTCTCAGTGGTGTGCTGGTAGATATTTAACAAGTGGCTCTCTGAGAGGAAAAGAAAACTGATTTGTAGCATTTGCTGATTTCTGTGTACAGATGCTCTCACCAAGGCTGATTTCAAGCTACCAACGTGACTTCACTGAACGCAGAGTTGGGATGAGATGCGTGTAATTAGAACAAGTGTGGGCCAGCGCCAGCACACCACTGCCTCTTCCTGAAACTCTTTCCCCACACACCACCCCCAGCTGGTGGCTGCGTTACTTCCTCCAAGTCTCTGCGCAAACATCATCTTAGTAGAGATCCATTTGCTGACCACTCTTCCTAAAATAGCTCATAGATCCCCACATTCACACCTCATCTGTCCTCATTCTTTAGTCTCCTTCTCCTGCATTATTTTTGTAGCACTTACCACCACCCGGCATAGTTATTATCATCGATTTCTTCCCATTAGAATGTAAGCTTCGTGAACAGGTGCTTCTTTTGTTCAAGGACGTATCTCCAGTGTCTAACACGTAGGAGGAGCTCAATAAATATTTGCTTTCAAATGAAAGAGGTGAAGAAGCCTGCCCAGATCAGACAGCTATTCAGTGACAGAACAGGCACTTAAGCAATGAAGCTGGTAGTCTTAACCAAGCTAAGATGCTGTTACTGCCAATGCCTGAATCAGGCCCTCAGTAATGAATAGTAGGCAAATGTTAAATATTTGTCAAAGTAAAAAGCTAAGCAGAGCGAACATTAACTGCAAGAGCTTTTGTGGAAATGACCAGAGACAGGGCAAGGAACTAAACTGGTTCCCCCATACCTCCCTTCTAAGAAAACAGAAGCTATCAAGGGAAACCTGGGCTATAAGTAGATTATCAGACATGAGAAATGATGGATAGGGTGGATTATTATTATTATACCTATTATGCAAATAACACCCAAGCGGATTTTTTAAATGATTAATACCTAATTTTGTAAAAATAATAAAATGGGAAGGTAAGATTCAACCATAAACTCTCCACAAATAACCACAGATGATATTTGAGATGTTCCAGATTTTTTTCTATGAATACACTTTTTTTAGAACTAGTATAATACTGTACATAACTTTACCTGCTTTTTTCAGTTAACAATATGTAAGCATCTTTCTATGTCAATAAACATACCTCTGCATATGTTCAGTGGCTTTAATTCAACTTGTTCTCTATTGTTGGACATTTATATTTGCTTTCTGCTATTTTAAATGTCACAGTCATTCTTAGACAGAAATTCGTGAACAAAACTGTTATTTGCTTAATTAGAATAAATTCCTAGAGGTGGAATCTGATTAAAAGGATATAGCAATCTGTAATCTTACCAACAGTTCCTCCAAAGTTTTGCCACCACTGTGCATTATTCTTTCTTAAAAATTTAATTAATTTATTTATTTTTGGCTGCGTTTCTTTAGTCTCCTTCTCCTGCATTATTTTTGTAGCACTTACCACCACCCGGCATAGTTATTATCATCGATTTCTTCCCATTAGAATGTAAGCTTCGTGAACAGGTGCTTCTTTTGTTCAAGGACGTATCTCCAGTGTCTAACACGTAGGAGGAGCTCAATAAATATTTGCTTTCAAATGAAAGAGGTTAAGAAGCCTGCCCAGATCAGACAGCTATTCAGTGACAGAACAGGCACTTAAGCAATGAAGCTGGTAGTCTTAACCAAGCTAAGATGCTGTTACTGCCAATGCCTGAATCAGGCCCTCAGTAATGAATAGTAGGCAAATGTTAAATATTTGTCAAAGTAAAAAGCTAAGCAGAGCGAACATTAACTGCAAGAGCTTTTGTGGAAATGACCAGAGACAGGGCAAGGAACTAAACTGGTTCCCCCATACCTCCCTTCTAAGAAAACAGAAGCTATCAAGGGAAACCTGGGCTATAAGTAGATTATCAGACATGAGAAATGATGGATAGGGTGGATTATTATTATTATACCTATTATGCAAATAACACCCAAGCGGATTTTTTAAATGATTAATACCTAATTTTGTAAAAATAATAAAATGGGAAGGTAAGATTCAACCATAAACTCTCCACAAATAACCACAGATGATATTTGAGATGTTCCAGATTTTTTTCTATGAATACACTTTTTTTAGAACTAGTATAATACTGTACATAACTTTACCTGCTTTTTTCAGTTAACAATATGTAAGCATCTTTCTATGTCAATAAACATACCTCTGCATATGTTCAGTGGCTTTAATTCAACTTGTTCTCTATTGTTGGACATTTATATTTGCTTTCTGCTATTTTAAATGTCACAGTCATTCTTAGACAGAAATTCGTGAACAAAACTGTTATTTGCTTAATTAGAATAAATTCCTAGAGGTGGAATCTGATTAAAAGGATATAGCAATCTGTAATCTTACCAACAGTTCCTCCAAAGTTTTGCCACCACTGTGCATTATTCTTTCTTAAAAATTTAATTAATTTATTTATTTTTGGCTGCGTTGGGTCTTCGTTGCTGCGCGCGGGCTTTCTCTAGTTGCGGTGAGCTGGGGCTACTCTTTGTTGCGGTGCATGGGCTTCTCATTGCAGTGGCTTCTCTCTTGTTGCGGAGCACTGGCTCTAGGTGCACGGGCTTCAGTAGTTGTGGCATGCAGGCTTCAGTAGTTGTGGCTCGCAGGCTCTAGAGCACAGGCTCAGTAGTTGTGGCGCACAGGCTTCGTTGCTCTGCGGCATGTGGGATCTTCCCGGACCAGGGCTCGAACCCGTGTCCCCTGCACTGGCAGGCGGATTGTTAACCACTGCGCCACCAGGGAAGCCCTGTGCATTATTTTTACAGCATCATAATACCTCACACTTAACCAAGCACTGTTCTAAGCACATGATGAGTATTAACTCATTAATTTCTTACTAAAACCTCATAAGGGAGATACTCTTATCCCCATTTTACAAATGGAAAGTGGCTGGACTGGGATCGATCCAGCTTCAGAGCGCATGCTTGTGGCATAGTGACTGGTAGGCCCACAATGGCAGGATGCGGCTGACTGAACTTAAAAGTTGGCTCCACCAGTTACCTATTGTAAGACTTTAAAAAAATTTGCTTAGTGTCTCCCTGCCACTTTTTTTTTCTTAAATCTGTGAAGTAGGTACAAGAGAATATCTCATAAGAGGGTGGTCTTTTTTTTTTTTTAACAAAAAGGAAATTTATTGTGTCACAAAATAAGAAATCCAGTGATAGTCTGGTCTACAGAGTTATTTGATGCAGTAATTCAGTGATGTTCCTTGACATGCCGACTGTACCCTCAAGAGCTGGCTCCATTTATGGCCACTAGGCCAGAGTTCCAGGAATCATATCCAGTTACAAGATATCCATGTTCCACAAGAAAGCAGCCATCTTTTCATGTACCTCTTTTTTAGGAATGAGAAATCCTCTTCTTTCCAAAAGTCTACTAACAAGACTCGGCTTGTGCCTCTTTGGGAAGCTTGTCACATGCCCATCCCCAAGCCAATCACTGGCAAGGATCTTCCACGAACGTATGGTGGGGAATCAACCACAAAGATTCCACCATTAAACTTTTGGGAAAAGTCTACCAATCAAAAGATAGTAAACCTGTCTTTCTTTCCTCAGGATTGTGAACCACTGATGTTTAAGAGGTATTACTATATTGGCATCAAGAGGAAAAAAGTTTCACGAACATTTATCGTACATTCCTAGTGAAAGGCACCATGCCAGGCACTGAGGGAAATACAAATGAAAGACTCAACCTCTTTACTTGTCTTTCCTACCATAGTAGTGGACTCAGGCACAGGAATACGAGCTACTTTGCAAGGCAGTTGTTTTATAAGTACCATATTTGATGCACAATTAAAGTATTAGGAGAATAGGTAGAGGAGATTCATTAAGAATATTTTTGCTTCAAAGACCATTACACCTAATTTTCTGATTTATGACTGTCAAAAGAGCCATAGAAAGATAATACACAAGGCTGAAGAGAACATTTCATCAGCCTTAGCGGGAACAGAACTGTTCTCCAAATGGCGGCCATCACCTCACACCAAAGCATCAGGCAGAGAACCCACAGGGTCAGACCAAACAAAGCACGATGGTGATTTAGTTTCCAAGAGACTGTAGAGCACACTGCTTACACAACAAAACAGCTTTTTAATTAAGGTATAACATACATAAAGTGCACCGATGTTAAATGTATAACTCGAGAAATTTTTATGTGTGAGTGGCAGTAACTCTTAAACATAAAACGCTCAGAATAGTGGCTGACACACAAAAAGGGCTCAGTTAAGTACTAGCTGTTGTTTCATCTGCCACTTTGAGAGGTAAAAAATACAACATTGGTTTCAATTGCATTTCTTTTAGAAATGGGACCGAACATTTTTTTCCTGTGAATTACCTGTTCAAGTCCTAAGGCCTTTTCACTATTGAGATATTAGTCATTTTTTTTTTTACTAATTTGTAAGAGCCCATTATATACTAATAACACTCACTCTTGCCTTACAATAAAATTATTTTTCCCAATTTGTCCCTTGACTTTTAAACTTCTTTGCCACCCACTAGTTTTAAATATTTATGAATTTTATGCTCTTTTTTTTTTTTGTAATTCTACTTTACTTTTTCATTCATTTTTTGCGGTACGCGGGCCTCTCACCGTTGTGGCCTCTCCCGTTGCGGAGCCCAGGCTCCGGACGCGCAGGCCCAGCGGCCAT
>NC_041219.1:37570189-37629643 GCF_002837175.3 Physeter macrocephalus | reverse complement strand
GGGATCTTCCCGGACCGGGGCACGAACCCGTGTCCCCTGCATCGGCAGGCGGACTCTCAACCACTGAGCCACCAGGGAAGCCCTATTTATTTTTTTTGGCTGCATTGGGTCTTCATCGCTGTGCACAGGCTTTCTCTAGTTGCGCTGAGTGGAGGGCTACTCTTCGTCGTGGTGCGCAGGCTTCTCATTGCAGTGGCTTCTCTTGTTGTTGAGCACGGACTCTAGGCATGCAGGTTTTGGTAGTTGCAGCATGCGGGCTCAGTAGTTGCAGCACATGGGCCCTAGTGTGCACAGACATCAGGAGTTGTGGCACATGGGCTCAGTAGTTGTGGCTCGCGGGCTTAGTTGCTCCATAACATGTGGGATCTTCCTGGACCAGGGATTGAACCTGTGTCTCCTGCATTGGCAGACGGATTCTTAACCACTGTGCCACCAGGGAAGTCCCTAAGTTTTTTGGTTTGAGGGCCTGCACCATTTTACATTCCCACCAGCAATTCACAAGGATTCCAATTTCTCCACATCCTAGTCAACAGTTGCTATTTTCTGTGTTTTATTTTTATAATAGCCGTCCCAATGGATGTGGTAGTATCTCATTGTGGTTTTTATTTGCATTTCTCTAATGTTAATGATATAAAAGCACATCTTTTCATGTGCTTATTGGACATTTGTATTTCTTCTCTGGAGAAATGTCTATTCAAGTCCTTTGCCCATTTTTAAACTGGGTTGTTTGGGTTTTTGGATGAGTTGTGGGAGTTCTTTATATATTCTGGATGTTAACCCTTTATCAGAGATGATTTACATGATATAAACATTCTTAAATGATATACTAATTTTAAAAGGGCTATGGGGGTGGGGGGGTGGGATGAACTGGGAGATTGGGACTGACATATATACACTAATATGTATAAAATGGATAACTAGTAAGAACCTGCCGTACAAAAAACAAATAAAATAAAATTCAACAACAACCAGAAAAGGGCTATAGGGGACTTACTTCCCTGGCGCTCCAGTGGTTAAGACTGCATTCCCAATGCAGGGGGCCTGGGTTCGATCCCTGGTTGGGGAACTAAGATCCTGCATGCCGCACAGTATAGCCATGTTCCAGATAAAGTCACCAGCCTTGTGGAAATTCCATTCCAGTTCATATTTCAGAGCCCCCAAAACTCCAGGCTTTAGTTTAGTGGTATTATTCACTGGGAGGATGAAAACAGGGGATGATCTGAAGAGGAAGAAATTGAGTTCCATTCACACAGTCTAGTTCAGATGGCAGCCGAATGAATACTCAGTAATGGAAGACTTTAGGGAAACAGTTTCAAAAGCCAAATTGCAGAGGGCTGAAAAGTTAGGAGTTTAAGCAGATGGTATAGACTACTCTAAAGTAGCTTTGGGACAAAAGACGGAAACAGATGGGATGGTTGGGGTGTGACAGAATGAGAGATCTTGGTAGGTCAAGTGAAGTAATATGTTGCCATGAGAGTGTGGTGGAAGTATTCCCGGGATCCAGTGGGTAAAGCGAAGTCAAGAGGACCTAAGACCTAGACCAGTGATTCTCAAACTTGACTCTATGCTCTTTTCCTTTGTAATTTCCAGCTTTGATGTTCTGCTTTAAAAAAATAAAAACTTTTGCCCAACTATGTTATTAAATATTCACCTATATTTTAGTATGAAACTTATAATTTTATTTCTTTATATTTAAACCTTTAAGACATACATAATTTATCTTAGTATCCAACTTTGTTTAAAAACAGCCATCCCTGACTCTGTATATTAAATAATTCAACCATTTTACACTTACTTAAAACGACATCCCTATCACATATTAAATTTTTGTTTTTCCTTTTCCTCCTATGTCATAAGAATATCCAGAGGAACTGAATTTTGTTGACTTCTAGGCTCCGGACGCGCAGGCCCAGTGGCCATGGCTCACGGGCCCAGCCGCTCCGCGGCACATGGGATCCTCCCACACCGGGGCGCGAACCCGGCTCCCCTGCATCGGCAGGCGGACGCGCAACCACTGCGCCACCAGGGAAGCCCCTGTTGACTTCTTTAACTGTATAGAATACCTAGTTGTATTATATGAGGTCATGGCAGGAGAGAAATATAATTCTACACAAATGTATTTGTGTAGAATGTATTCTATATGTATTCTATACAAATGTATTTCTAGACTGACTAGTCTCTTTCACTGACCATCAGACTATTTCTATTTGGCTTTGTATTTCCGGTGAAGTTACACTTTCATATCCGCATGGTTACAATGCTTCAAATGCCCTGTACATCCTCAATATACCTGTAAATTCATTTATCTACATCATTCGGTGCCTACTGTGTACCATGCACCAAGCTAAGGAGTGAACCAGACAAATGCAACTCTTCCCACAATGTGGCATAAATATTATCTGGTAGAAGACAATCCTTAAATATTCACACCAGTAATTCATCACAGCTGTGTTTGGTGCTACAAAGTACAGCATAATACCCTTTGCAGATGAGAGGTCTCGTTTCCAGATCTGTTCACTTCTGCATACTCTGAGTGCACAGTCAATTTCCAATTCTCAATGAAAAATACCAGAAGGAACTTGGAGAATTATCTTCAGAGTATTTACAAGATGTCGTAGGCTAATGAGAGGAGTAGGAAAAAATAGTTAAAACAAAACCCTAAAATATTAGGCAACAAAATCCCATCAGCTCAATGTACTTGGAGACAGTCCTTTAAATTCTCAGGTCTATATCCTGAGCAAAGCCAGTCCCATGGCAGATGAGATCCCAAACAAGTTAAATAAGATCAAGAATGTGGCAGAAAGGCAACTCCAATGCAGGATCATTTTACCTTCTGAAAGGGAAAACCTGTTACTACCTTTTTATGTACTGTGCCCTATTTTCCTGGGGTGTCCCTATTCTCTACAATTAATAGGTTTCAAAACTGTGAGCAACTGGAAGGAATAATTTTAATAGCTGAAACAAACAAAAAAATTGCTTTATGAGAAAAAGAAAAAACAAAACCAAAAAAACCACAAATTTTTCCAACCAGCAAATTCTACATGCATTGAGAGGCTACAGAGTCACTGTCAGTGATTAAACCACAGAGCACCAGTTTTCCAGCTCAAGCTGGAAAGGATTTTTTTTTTTTAATTAAAGTAGATATGTCTGAGGGCATCTAAATATAAGTAATTCTTTTCTTCGTAAAAAATTTCTCTCTCGGGGTGGGATAGGGAGGGTGGAAGGGAGACGCAAGAGGGAGGGGATATGGGTATATATGTATACATATAGCTGATTCACTTTGTTATAGAGCAGAAACTAACACAACATTGTGAAGCAACTATACTCCAATAAAGAGATGTTAAAAAAAAAAAATTTCTCCCTCACTGAACCCAGTTTGATGGTAACAAATAAATGTGACTTTATAATAACCTAAAAAAAGCCCCAACCTAGGTTGTTTTATCCAAGAGGCCAATTTAAAACCAAAACGAACGGGTAACTTGTATTTTTACTTTAAAATAAGTTTGAGATTTCTGAAGTCTATGCTGATGAAAGAGGATGCCAACAAATGCACTCATCACCACACATAAAGTTAAGCTTTCTAAACTAAATCTCTTTAGCATGAGATCAAAAACAGTCTGCTCTTAGAAGACCCCCAAATGCTATCTCTTCCAACTCTTTAAAAGCCAGCTTCTGTTTCTCCAAGAAGCAAAATACATTCAATATTGCAAAAAAGCACCAGAGGTATCTGAAATGCAAAATAACCGGCAAGCCACATTCTTTTTCACAGAATTAGCAGGCATCTATCACCTGTTTCTCAGATTGTTTATTTCCCTGTTTCTTTTTTTTCACTGGCAGGACGGTCCAGAACCTCTATTTTGCCTTTTCCATCTTCTGAATGAGGAAGCTTAATGGTATCGATGGTGACTTCACCTTCAGAAGAGGTGCTATCATCTTCATCCTCAGAATCTGAACTGTCCTCTGAACTGGCTTGTGAATTCTCTTCTGAACTGTCCTCTTCTTTGGAATCAGACTGATTCATCTCAAACAAGGCCACATCCTGCAAAACACCACCATGTGGGAAATTTATTTCAGGGCAGTTCCCTAAAAAGTTACAATAACAACTTTGGGAAGGGACCAACCTTTAGCCCAAGAAGCACGCAGGACAGAAAACGTTCTTTTTTTGGGCTGTGCCACATGGCTTGCAAGATCTTAGTTCCCCGACCAGGGCTCAAACCCAGGCCCTCAGCATTGAATGCATGGAGCCCCAACCCCTGGACCACCAGGGAATTCCCCCGGACAACAAAAGCTCTTAATACAATATGGCACTATTATTCTTTCAGTTGCCAGAGTCCGCCATAATGATTTACATATACTGCAAGTCTAAAAAGTCCCCCACAAGCGAATTCTATATATCCTGATTATATTCAACACAATTCACTCAAAAAATATTAACAAGTATCAACATGATCCAGGTACCACACTAGTGGCTCAACAACAACAAAATCCTGGCCTTTGTGGAACTTATGTTTTTGAGGAGGAGTTGGCAAATCATGGCCTGCAAGGCAGACCCAGCCCACTGCCTGTTTTCGTGCAGCTCTGAGCTAAGAACGGTTTTTACACTTTTCAGTGGTAGAAAAAACTAATCAAAAGAGTAGTATTTCATGAAACATGAAAATTAAATGAAATTCAAATTTCGGTGTCCATAAATAAAGCTTATAAAACTTGCCTATTCACTACACATCATCTGCAGCTGCTTAGACACCGAAATGGCAGAAATGAGTAGTCACAACGGACACAGTAGGGCCCACAAAGCCTAATGTATTTACTGTCTGGCCCCCTATAGAAAATGTTTGCTGACTTCTGTTCTAGTTGGGAAAGAAAGACAATAAACAATTACACAGAAAGCATAGTGTAGGGCAGTGAAAATTAAAAAAAATAAAAGCTAATAATAGAGCCACCGAGAAGGCCTCTCAAGGTGACAAGTGATGAGAGATGGAAGGAGTCAAGATGCAGGAATCTGGGGAGGGGCATTCTGCAAGGAGGGAAAAGGCCCAGAGCAAGGAGATGGAGACTGCAGTGCAGTCACTGAGGGTCCTTGGTGGGAGACAAGGTCAACAGAGAGCTGGAGGCAGGATCACACAGGCCCACGAAGGACTCTGAATTAATTAGAAACGTGATGGGAAGCCCCCTGGTTCCCAAACTGCGGGCCACACACACTGGGTGAAGAACAGACTCCGGGAAGAAAGGGTGGAAGCAGGAAGAATGGCTGGGAAATTACTGGGATAATCCAGAGGGGAGACCGTAATCACCTAGAGAAAGGGTGGTGGATGCCGTGTGGAAATGGCTGGATTTGGGATGTGTTCTGGAGGTAGAGCTGCCAGATCTGCTGATGAATCAGATATGATTCTTAACAATTGTGTCAGTGCTGTCCAGACATGAGTGTTATACAGGGAATTCCAGTGTAGAAATAAGATATGAGCCTAAATTGAGAGACAGTTTTCACATGCGGCTTATGTGATCAGTTATTCCGTTATACACATCATTTACTTTTGCATTCTCAATGAATCAGACTGTGATTACCTCTTTTGGGCCTTAGATCGGAAAATAAGAAAAAAATCCAGTTAGAACACTTAGTAAATAAATGCTTCAAGATAATAAATGTACTATTTGACTTGAAAAAGCCTTCCTATGATGCTGAATTACTAAATTCCTAAACTTCACCCAGGGAAGCTTACTGACCTATGAGATCCTTAATCATCAAATGACCATGTATCTATGCAGTCCTGGAAACATGAACTGACTTTGCAAGAAGGAAAAAAACACGCAGAATTAAAATTAAAAAGTTCTCTTTTTCAGGTGACGAGGCATACTGGTAATTTTACATTATGAAATGAAAACAAAGCATAGTTACCATTTGTATAACTTTTCCAAGAGTCTCATCAATATTTTCAATATTGAAATGACCAGGTGGTGCAGCTGCCATTTCTTTCCTTAGCTTTTCGTTTGCTTGAGCCATCTGTGGGAGAAAGCTCTGTACTTGGTCCAATACTAAGGAGAGAAAATACAGTTTATCAATATTTATGTTAGTATTTGGCCAAACTTCAAATTTTTAAATCCAGAATTTCCTGCAAAAACACTTCTAAATTTGACAGGAATAATAACAATAATTATAATAAAATCTTTCAAATTCCTTCCATTTTACAAACTCCCATCCTCTCCTGAATTCTTAAAAAGGTAGGACTACACAATTCAGCAATCATTTCTCAATGTTTTGTGTTTCTCATATATGCCCAGGACTGGAAATTCCTAGAAGGCTGGCATTCAACAAACAATAACTGAATAAGGAGGCAGTAGGACTTAATAGTTAAATGCACGAGGCTCCGAGGCTCTGGGGTCAGACGGACGATGTTAATAATAGAACCCCAGTACCACCTCTTACTATCTGAGTTACCTTGGGCATGTTAATGAAGCAATGGCTGTTTTTACCTGCCCAACATCTGTTCCCCTTTCTTCTGATAATATAACGATGACTTTCTTTTTAAGCTCTGTCACTCTTAGTCACTCTTGTCCCTACCCTACTCATGCCGACGTGTTCCACAACCTTGGCCACTATGATTTGGTTTAACGACACTGTGATCTGTCAGGCCAATCAGAGATCACCCTGGGACTCTGGTTGGAACCGTTGAGAGAAATATCCCTTCTTTCTGAGTAAATGACTAAGTGAGCTGCTGAATGTAAGCCTGGAGCTGCTGATAAACTGGCCCACCTGCCACCTGTCGGGGACGAGCTTGTTCTAGATGAAGTCAACACCTAGGAAAGTGGAACTAAGAGATACAGAGCAGAAGATCCCGGATGATGCCACGCACCTGGATGCAGATGTACCTGAAATCACTGGGGTAATTTTCCCCAACAAAATGAGCCAACGTCGTTTGGCTGAAGGCAATGTGAACTGGGTTTCAGTCATTTACAACCACAGAAGTCTAACTAATACGTTTAATTTAACCAATCAAAACCTCAGTTTACTCACCTGTAAAACAGGGATGATAACTGACAGGCACTATGGTAAGCACAGGGGAGCCAATAAACAAGGGATTTCTAATTTCTTTAGCTCTCAAAAGAGGCCCGGCACATAACTATGCACAACGTGGGCTCTCAGAACTCCTTAAGTCACTAATACAACCACAGAACAGCTGACTGAAATGTCCAGAGTATGGAAGAAGAGAAGAAAGTCGAGGTGAAGGTCAAGAAATGGCCTTTAATTGTGAAACAGGACGGCTGGAAGGATTCCAGATGGCATACCCTACTTGGAAAAGAGTTTTGCAATTTTTTTCTTTATTAAAGAATACTTTTCATATGACCCAGAAATTCCACTCAGAGATAGGTACCCCCCCAAAATAAAAACCTATGTCCACACAAAAGCTTGGATTTGAATGGGGAGCCACCATGCAGTCATTTTAGCTGTTGTAGATTTAGTGCATACTATAGTTAAGTTCCCCTCTCGGAATACTCATGATTTCTTAGTTTATAAACATGATAACTTCATGCATCATTTACATTGTTTTTACTACTTCTTGTCTTTATTCTTTTTTTTTAAAACATTCAGAGTGAATTACACAGACCCTGAGTATTACATGAATGCTACCTGAACAAAGTCTGAGTGGTCTATGAGTGTGCAATACAGCAATAGGACAGAGTAATTAATGAAGAGAACTGGCCCTGTTATGAGTAACATTTACTATTTAAGTAATTATGTCCAATTTAATGGGATCTGGTAGTGTTTTCCCACACATGAATATTGAATTCGGGACTCAGTAACCTCTAGAAAAATTTCCCATGGAGATTAACAATAATTGGTTTTGATTTCCAAAAATCCATCCCATAAGGATTTTTTCTGGGAAAGGTTACACTCTTAAAGCAGGGGAATAATGGATTATCCCTGTGCACTGAATTCACAACGTAATTCCCAAGTAAGACTTGCTCGGCTTCACTCTCTGTGGTTTGATATCTGACAACAAAGGCAGATACTGTCCCATCAAATAAGCGCTTAATTAGGCAGAATTTCACATCACAGAGCGTTCTTGAGAGAGAGAGAGGGAAGAGTACTTACGGGGACTCCTCTCTATCCGAACTGTTTGAAGAGTGGAATTCTTTCTGGAATTAGGCTTGGAGTTGATGAGCAACCTGTCCCATATACCTGCAAACACACACACTTCATTTACTATAGCGTAAAGAAATAGGAGCCCATCAGCAAACTTTCCAAGACCACCCTCAAGCCCTCAGGTTTTGACCATTCGTTCCTCACTTCCCAATACATTTTTTAAAAAAAGAAGCACTCCAAGTTCCATTACAACATTTTAGTTCTGCACACAGGATCTCTCCTTTCTTAAATCTGTCTCCTACATCTCTGCGTCACCAATGCCAGGTAATAAATGAACACTGAACTGCACCTTTCTGGGTCAGAAACCCATCAGTGACAAATGTGGGTCGGCAATGACAGAACACGAGAAGCAGTACAAAGCACCATAAGGGTTAAGTGAAGCCAGAAATGGTTTACCAGCTGCATTATATTGGACAAATTACCTAAGCTTTTTGAGCATTAATTTCTTCATTTATAAAACATGCCTGCCAGGTTAGTTCCCCCTCAGTAAAGATGTCCAACCTAGACAAAACAGCTCTTTAAACCTCCCCAACTCCCAACTCCATCTATTCAGCCTTACATTCACAACTCCTCAAATCAACCCAACTCTCCAGCCCATCAGAGCTCAGAGAACAGGACTTGTCTTTCAAAACCCAAGGCTTTGCGCACCGTGTTTCCAACACCTGGAAAATCTCTTCACTCTGGTGTAAAAATCCCGTTCACCCTCAGAGCAGCAGCTCAACATTCCTTAGACCTAGCAATTGAATTAGTGCAAAAGAGCACGGGCTCTGGAGCCACGCTGCACTTCCCAGCCACACGATCTCCAGCAAGTTACTCATCTGTGTGATACACCAGGTCTCAGTTTCCTCATCTATAAATGGCGATAACAGAGCCTTCTACACAGGGTGGTTGTGAGGATTAAATTAGTGAATTAATTCCTGGGGCAAAGCAGGCACTAAGAAAGCTTCGGCTATTATCATTATAACTTCTTTGGATGCTCTGGATTCTCACAGAATCTTTTCTTCAAAATAATATTTAAGGAGAATATGCCCAAGCCCTTAGATGTATTATTCTTCTCCAAAAAACAAAAAAGAAAAGAAAAACAAATTATATAGATATTACTACTACTTCCATTTTCCCAATATAAAAACTGAGGCGTTGGGAATGTAAACAACTCTCCTAAAGTTCCATAGCGAATAACTCGTGGGTCTGGGATTCGAATCCTTGCTTCTTAATTCTCTATTATGGTGTCTGAAATCCTGTGCGGATTTCCTGTACCCGTCTTCCTCTAGAGAGAGAGGCACTAAGGGTGGCTCTGTGGGGGCATCTGCGGAGGAAGGGTGGTTAATACTCGTCCGCTCCCCCTTACCACGCCCAGGCCCGAGGCCGGGTGCGCGCCCCCAGCCGCCCGGTCCCACACCGAGTCCTGCGGCCACCCCCGGGGGTCCGTCGGTGGGGCCGGGCCTGGGCAGGGAGCCGCCGACCGGCCCCCGGCTGCTCCGGCAGCGCGACCCCTGACGCACGTGCGCGCCCCACGCCGCCGCCACCCGCCCGTCACCTCCGCGGCCTCCGCTGCCCGCCCTCAGCAGCTCCCTGGACACCGAGACCCCGGAGCCGTCCCGGGAAAACGACGAACAGCTCGCGTCGGACTGGGATTCGCCGTGGGCCTCCATGCTCCTCGCCGGTCTTCAGTGCAGCCCCTTCAGGCCCGGATGCCGGAAAAAGGCTGGGGAAGGAGGCGGGGCCAGGGCTATGATTAGAGGAAAGCCGGAGGGGCGGGGCGAGGGCGGAGCGAGGGTGGCCTGCGGCGAGGGCGGCTCCTAGCGGAGTGAGGAGGCCATTCCTATCGTGGGAAAAGGAAGGCGGAGGGTCTAGAGACCCTGTGATTGGATGAAAGAGCTGGCAAGGCTGGCTTCTAAACCTGAAGAGCGCACGGTAGGGCTGCCCTCTTTTTCTTTTTTTCTTTTTTTAATTGTGGTTCAAAAAAAACACATAACACAGAATGTACCATCTTAACTGTTTTTACGGGTACAGTTCAGAAGTGTTAACTCTGCATTGTTATGTGACAGATCTGTAGCATTTTTTGCAAAACTGAAACTCTATATCCACTGAGCAACCTCCCCATTTCTCCCTGACAACCACCATTTTAACTTCTGTTTCTATGAGTTTAACTACTTCAGATACTTCATATAAGTGGAATCATACAATATTTGTCTTTTCACAACTGGCAGATTTCACTTAGTATAATGTTCTCCAAGTTTATCCATGCTGTGGCAAGTAACAGGATTCCCTTCTTTTTAAAGGCTGAATAATATTCCATTCCATGCACATAACCACATTTCCTTTACCCATTCGTCCCTTGATAGCTGGGTTGCTTCCTCCTGGATATTGTGAATAATGCTGCAATGAACATAGGTATGTAAATATATCTTTGAGATACTGCTTTCAATTCTTTTGGATTTATACCCAGAAGTGTGATTACTGACTGTATAGTAATTCTATTTTTAACTTTTAAGAGCCTTTGTACTGGTTTCCATAGTGACTGCACTATCTTATTCCCACCAGTAGGGCATAAGTGTTCCAATTTCTCCACATCCTCACCAATGCTTATTTTCTTTTTCTTTCTTTCTTTCTGTCTTTCTTTCTTTCTTTTTTTTTACAGTGGCCATCCTAGTCAGTGAGAGGTGACAACTCATTGTAGTTTTGATTTGCATTTCTCTAATGATGAGTGATGTTGAGCATCTTTTCATGTGTTCACTGATTGTTTGTATATCTACTTTGGAGAAATGTGTGTTCACATCCATTGCCCATTTTAACTCAGACTTTATGAGTTATTTACATATTCTTATCAGATATATGATAATGTTTTGGAGACATAAACCATTATGAACATACGAGGACTCAGGCAATATTGTTCCCATACCCTTTTTAAAGAATTTACTAGAGAATACGATTCAGAAAATAATTGGAGAAATTCAACTTAAGTTTTGGTGGTGAGCATTTTACAGTAGAATTGGGGAGAAACAGTGAGAATAAGGTTGAAAGAATTGTATTTAATTTATATAGGCTTTGATAATACGGATATAACACAAATATGAAAAATGGGGAGAAAGAAGAGACTATATATGAAGAGAAAATCTGTCTTTTTAAAAACTGGGACTAAAAGGGTAATACTTTAAGTTAGATGCTGGGGGTAAAGGAGAGAAGAGAAAGAGGAGATGACTTGCAAATTACAATATTGTTCATAGTGGGAAGACAATATAAAAAAGGGGGGGCTGAATGGTATTGAGTAAAGGTATTAGAACAAAATAAAAATATTCCTAAGTACCCAAATTAATGAGATAGAAAGAGAGAAATAAATAAAACAGACTTCATAGGAAAGACTTTATATGATTATGACAAAACTGAAGCAAAGCATATCAATTGTATCAATACATGCAATAGGGCTTAACTGACCTATAAAAAGAGAAGAATTTTCAGATTGGATAAAAAGTCAGTATCCAACTCTATGCTGGATAGAAGAGACTTACGTAAAATATAAGATTAAAGTGGTAAAAATAAAAGGATGGTGTTTTTAAAAATTTAAGTGTACCTGGTATATCTATAACCATTCTAAATAAAACCTAAATTTAAAAAAGGGTGAGGGGGATCAAAGCCACAACGAGATATCACCTCACACTCGATAGAATGACTATTATGAAAAAGACAAGAAACAGCAAGTGTTGGCGAGGATGTGGAAGAAAGGGAACACTTGAACACTGTTTATGTAAATATAAATCGGTGCAGCCACTGTGGAAAGGAGGTTCCTCAAAAAATTAAAAATAGAACTATCATATAGTCCACCAAGTTCACTTCTGAGTGTTTATCTGAAGGAAATGAAATCACTATCTCAAAAACATATCAGCACCTCCATATTTTGCAGCATTATTTACAATAGCCAAGACATGGAAACAACCTAAGTGTCTATCAACAGGTGAATGGATAAAGAAAATGTGATACTTATATAAAATCAGCAATATAAAGAAAGAAATCTTCCCATTTGTAACAACGTGCATGGACCTCAAGGTCATTATGCTAAGCAAAATAAGTCAGACAGAGAAAGACAAATACTGTGTTCTCACTTATATGTGGAATCTAAAAAAAACAAAATAGAACACATAGGTACAGATTGGTGGTTGCCAGAGGATAGGGGTGGCAGTGGGTGAAATGGGTGAACTTCTAGTAAGATAAATAATTCCTGGAGATGTACTGTACAGCATGGTGACTATAGTTAACTATACTGTCTTGTATATTTGAAAGTTGCTAAGAGAATAGATCTCAAAAGTTCTCATCACAAGAAAAAAAATTTTAAGTGTGTGAGGTGAGGGATGTTAACTTATTCTGGTAATCATTTTGCAATACATACATATATCAAATCATTATGTTCTACACCTAAAACTAATACAATGTTATATACCACTTATATCTCAATTTTAAAAAAAAGTAAACAGGGTCATGACTTTATTATTAGACAAGCAAGAATTCAACCTTGTTCCCCCTAAAAGGAAACAAAAAGACACTTTATAATGCTAAATACTGCAATTTGCAAAGAGGAAACTATCATTAATATCCATGTGCCCAATAAAACAGCAACGAGTATTATAAAGCAAACTGAAAAGGAATGCAAAGATAAATAAGGAGAAACTCTAATAATTGGAAATTTTAATACCCTTTCAGAACAGAATAGACCTAACTGGACAAAAACTTTGTATGGATACAGAAGACCTAAACAAAATTATAAACATAGTAGATCTAATAAATGTAAACACTGAATCCTGATAATAGAGATTAAACTTTCTTCTAAGTCACATGGAAAATTCACCAAATTGACATATTATAGTCCACAAAGAAAATTTCAATACATTCCAAAAATGTAAATGATATAAGGGGCCTTCTGTGATCACAATTCTATGTAACTGGCAAATAATGACATTAAAAAAATGTCTTCCACCTAAAACTGTAAAAACACACTGCTAATCAATCCTTGCACCAAGAGGAAATAGTGAAATGAAACTGTGCCCCCCAAAAGCTAAGTATTGAAAAAGTCAAGAAAATGACAAACCACTAGCTAACCTAAACCAAAATAGGGAGTGGAGGAAAGTTTGAAGGTATAAATATATGAAATAAAAGGTAATGGAACAATAACCATAAAATCAGAGGAAATATACAAAAGCTTATAAACACTACTTTGCACAACTCTATGCAAATAAAACTGAAAACCTGTATGAAACCATTTGGAATGGTTAATGTTCCATAAATATATAATTTACAAAATTTCCCCAGAATCAATAGCAAGTCTAAAGAGAGCAATTTCTATAGACGTTACAAGGAAGGTTGTCAGAGCTACCACATAAAAACACTATGCCCAGTTGGTTTTACAAGGGGATTTCTATCAAACTTTTAAAGATCAGATAAATCGAACGCTACTTAAACTATTTCAGAGTATGGGAAATAAAAGTAAATTTCCCAAGTTCTAAGAAATGAATATAGCATTGATACCCAAACTTCACAATGATTGTACAAAAAAGAAAGTTAGTGGCTTCCCTGGTGGCGCAGTGGTTAAGAATCCGCCTGCCAATGCAGGCGACACGGGTTCGAACCCTGGTACGGGAAGATCCCACATGCCGTGGAGCAACTAAGCCCATGTGCCACACCTACTGAGCCTGTGCTCTAGAGCCCGCGAGCCACAACTCCTGAGCCCACGTGCTACAACTACTGAAGCCCGCGCACCGAGAGCCCGTGCTCCGCAACAAGAGAAGCCCACGCACCACAGCGGAGGGTAGCCACGAAGCCCGCGCACCGAGAGCCCGTGCTCCGCAACAAGAGAAGCCACCGCAATGAGAAGCCCGCGCACCGCAACGAAGAGCAGCCCCTGCTCGCCTCAACCAGAGAAAGCCCGTGCACAGCAACGAAGACCCAATGCAGCCAAAAATAAATAAATAAATTTTAAAAAAAGGAAATTATACACCTGGCTTAATTGGGTTTCCCTAGAAAGCCAATCTAGAGGCGAGGTTCAAGTGCAAGTAGCTTGGGAGCCAGAGGGGGAAAGAGAAACGAGGAAGGAAGGGAACCAATAATGTGTTACTATCAAGCAAATTGTGGCTAAGGGCAACTGAAACTTAATTCTGCTGGGGAATTCCCAGAGTTATCCTGGGTGAGTCTAGGTATTTATCCACCAGCTCATGTTAGTCATTGGTTGAGGGCTGCTCCAAGGGGGTGCAAATTTCCCAGCATTTCTGGCCTGCTCCTTGCTCTCTAGTTAAGTGGGCTCCACTGGCCAGAGAAAATCTTCAGGCAGAGTTGTAAGTGTTGGCCATTGAAAACTGGGCAAATAGTCAGTGCCAAAGTGGTATGGGTGAGGCACTGACAGCCTTTACTCAAGACCAGTCTTAATTATGAACATTGATGCAACAAATTAAATATTAGCAAACAGAATCCAAGAGCACATTAAAAAATAGATGCCATACAAGAGATGCTGATTCCAGGAGAAATTAGTATATTTATTAAAATAGTAGTATAGTCATTAATATAATACATCAGTTTAACAGAATTGAGAAGAAAAATCACATAATCATCTCTATAGATGTTAAAAAGATATTTGACAAAATTCAACATTCAGTAAGATGAAAATTGATACCCATTATGCATGATAAAATGTATATACCTCTGCCCCAAAATCAGCATTTAACTTAATGGGGAAATACAAGGCTTTCCTGCTGAAGTCTCTAGACGAAATACAAGGATGTTCAGAGTCTTCACTAGTACCTAAACACTGAATTGGCAATGTTAGCCAAAACAGTTACATAAGAGGAAACAGTGAGAAACAAGAATTCGAAAGCATGAAGTAAGACTATTTCTAGATGCAGATGTTATGATGGTATACCTGGGGGTGGGAGTGGGGGAAGAAACAGAAAAACTGCTACTAACAAGAGAATTTGGTAAAGTAGCAAGAAATAAAATAAACACACAAAAATGCCACACAGTCTGAAAATATAGTGGAAGGGAAAACCCATTTATAAGAGGAATAAGATAAAATACCTCGTTATGAGCTTAACAAGAAATCTGCAAAAAACTGTATGAAGAAAACCATAAAACATTCTGGAAATATAAAAAACAGATTTCGGTAAATGGAACGATATAACATAGATAATCCATGGTCTTGGATAGAAAGATTCAACGTCAAAACATGTCAATCTCCGAAAGTACCCTATGAAATTTTCCCAATCCTAATATAAATACCAAAGGATATTTTTTTCTCTTTGAGAGATTATAAAGTTCATACAAAAAGACAAACCAACAGTAGCAGCAGGGAGACTCGGAAAAGGAAAAGCTATAGTGGGAAGGGGGAGCTTCCCCTGGTAGATATTAAAAATGCAAAGTCTGCATAATAAGTAAAAACAGTATTGGTACACAAACAAAAGAGGGGATAAAAAAGAAAACTCAGAAGGAGATCCCAGAGCACTGGGAAATTTGGTGTAGATAATGGGAGCATCTCAGATCAGTAGGGAGAATGTGGGCTTTTTAATAAGTGGCATTGGAACAAAAGAATAGCCATTTTAGAAAAAAAAGGGAAATTTGCATCCATTCCACACACTATGCATCCAAATAAATTCAAAATGTATTAGAGATTCAAATTTTAAAAATGAAACCTTAAAAGTACTGAGAGAGAGAGAGAGAGAGAGAGAGAGAGAGAGAGGGAGGGAGGGAGGGAGGGAGGGAGGGAGAAAACATTTTCTTTATAACTGGAATAGATGGGGAAATTTTTCTTAACTATCATTCAAAATATAGAAGCAGTAAGAGAAAACATCCATGATTTGACTATATAAAAATTCAAAAATAAATTTTATATAACAAAAATCAGCATAAGCAATGTAAAAAGGTAAATGACAAACTTGAAAACAAGATTTCCAACTTATCTCACTGGAAAGTGTCAATACTCATAACATTAAAAGCTTCTAAAAACTGAGAAGAAAAAGACCAATAACTCCACGGAAAAACGGCTTGGAGAAATGAATCAACAATTCACAGAAATAGAAATACAAATAATGCTCAAACATATTAAAACAAAAAGGTGCTCAGACTCAAACAAACAAACACACAAAAGAAAATGACACTGGAGAACCATTTCTCATCTATCAGAAAGGCAAGAATAAAAAATTACAACATACCTACTGGCAAAGTTGGGGGGATCTAGACATTGTCATACACTAATGTTGGGAATGCAAAATGGGAGAGTTGCTATGGGAAGGAACAGGAATTATCCAGTAAAATTACACATATGCATTTACCTTTATACCCAGAAATTCCTATCACTACTCTGGGAAAAAATTCAAGATAACATACACACTGTGGCACTATTTGCAATAGTAAAAATTAAAATAACCCAGATGGGGCTTCCCTGGTGGCGCGGTGGTTGAGGCCACAACTACTGAGCCTGCGCGTCTGGAGCCTATGCTCCGCAACAAGAGGCCGCGACAGTGAGAGGCCCGCGCCCGGCGATGAAGAGTGGCCCCCGCTTGCCGCAACTAGAGAAAGCCCTCACACAGAAACGAAGACCCAACACAGCCAAAAATAAATAAATTAATTAATTTTTTAAAAAAATTTAAAATAACCCAGATGTCTATCATTGAGGATCTAGTTGAATAAACACAAAATGGAATACTATGCAATGTAAAAGATGAGAAAAATATGTATATCCTGCTATGGAGTGATTTTCTGGATATATTGATAAGTGAATAAAGCAAATTGCAAAAGTGTTTATAATATGCAGCCTTTTGTGTAATAAAATGAGGGAAATACCTATATATGTTTATATACATGCACACACACATACATATGCACATATACTTATGTCTTCAAAAAGAAGCAATGGAGGATAAGCCAAAAAAGAATGAAATAGTTACCTAGAGGGGAAAGGAAGAAACAGGGAAGGTATTAGACTTCTCTGAATGAGCTGTTTTATAGTTTTGTCTTTGGAATCATGTAAATACTTTATACTTAAAAAAAAAATTAAATACAAAAGGAAAGAAAATCCCCACCCAAAACTGAAAACAGACTGAAATAACTGAATTTAACTATACATCAAGTTTGTGGCCTAACAACACAGAAAAGAATTATTTTAGGCAACTTTAAACCTCAATATTTGGACGGTACATCCTTAGTAAGATGTATCTTAAGGACAATGACAATAGCTACACACCCTCAGAGAAATCTTCAATTGTATTCAATCATCTTAATTTTTCATACTACTATTGGTATGGTTATTTTGAAACTGCTATGTAAATATTTTAGATAGAGCAAATAAGTAATTATATTAACACCATTTGCAGCTTAGATTTTTTGTTCAAGAGAAAAGAAATAAAAGCAAAACCCTCCTGTAATCTTAAATTTGAATTGGCAATATCTGTATAAATTCATGGTTTCCTTTTCTTGTTCTGAAAAACTACTTATTCCCTAGCTTGGTCCACTGGAAGGTCTAGAAACAATAACAACCCATCATACAAGTATCCCTGAGCCCAGATCGTGCCTGTAAAATACCTTTCCCCACTAAAAGGAATAGAGCTTCTTAGACAAATGGCTGATTTCAAGTCTGGGTCAGGAAATATAAACCTGGGACACCTGTGGAGCCAGAAGACAAGGAAGCTCTCAAAGACTATTGGGGTCATGTCAAAAGGAAACTGGAACTAACTCCAGAAATTCCCACTAGCCCAAAATGACAAAATCTGGATCTGCCAACCATTCTGACATCACTAAAAGTGTGACCAACCAGTTTGTGCCCTGCTGCCTTAATGCATTAGGAAGTGCACAGTACCACCTAATATGTTTTATAAAATAATGACAACTTTTCTAAATCAAGCGCCTAGTTCTAACTACCATTTTATAGGAAATATGAGGAATAGAGGGATAAGTGAAACTACTCAAGGAAGCAATCAGCCTAATCTAGAATATGGGAAATTCTACAGGTTAAATTTCTGTTTTCTTCAAAGGGAAAACCATACAAAAAGAAGATGAACTGTTTTAAATTTAAGATACTTAAAAGGCATATAAATATAAGAAACTTGTTGGTTGACCTGCATATAGGTTATAGTTATTATCATGGGCAAGCTCTAATCATGAGAGAAGGGAAGCAGCCCCTGATTGCTGACTGGGTGTTACCTTAAAACTTTTCCAAGAAATTGGGATTAAGATTGCTATCCAAAAGTTAAAATGTAAAACTAAACAACTTGGGTTGTGGGCCCGCCATTGAATTAGCTGAGACAATTAGGATGACCCTAATTGGTTTAGGCAAATCAGGGCCTACCCCTCCAGCTGGGGGTAGGCGGGTCAATATCACCCAGAAGGCAGAGCTGCTGTAATACGGAGAGGGTGCAAAGGAAATTAGGGAGGCATCTACATGTTTACTGCTGCCAATAATATTTGGGATTTATTATTTTGAGAGTTTTTCCTAAGAGGTAAATTTTACTCATTTTTTATCTTCAGCAGACTAACCAAACTGATTATTTATGTTGGTAACTTTTCAAGTTGCTATTACCTGGCTCTCAGGCCCATAGCAACAATTATCTGCTTAATTTAATTACCCAGTTTTGCAAATCAAAACTATTTTATCTCTAGAGACATGGATATTTTAATGCTGGAAATTATGGTGTAACTACACTGCAAATAATTTATTTTGGTTAGCCTCATAATTCATCCATTTAATGCTACGGATAAAATCAAACATTTGTGTCAAAGAAATGCTTTATTTTCTAGCAACATAAAATGTTCACGCAAGGGGAAGGAGTAGGGAGGCATGGGGACAGGATTTTATTTCTAGTTCGGAAGAGTAGCCACCTTAAATAAACTGGCTTAAACCTTGATTCTCTGCCTCACCTGCTGGAATTTAGAAAAAAATATTTTAAGGGTTGAATTTTGTATACAGTGCAAGGTGTCGTTTCTTTGTCAAAGTTCCATCCATAGTATGGAACAAATGAGATCTGTGTTAAATTCTGCTAAATATTAATGAACCAGAAGTAACACCCATGAGTTAAATCCTGAGAGAGGACTGGAAGGAAACACTTTTTTTTAAAACATTGGTAAATTGTGTACAGTTTGTACTGTTCCCTTTGTCCCATCCTACACTACCTCTTTCATCTATCTTATGTTAAGAACACTTTGCAAGTTTAGACATTCTGATTATAAACTATGACAGGGCCCCCAAATTGCCATCCAGGACAGAGACATCTTTATTATTTTAAAATGAATACTTTCATTTTCAGAGAAGCTGTGTTCCTTTGAAGCTGCCCAAACAGACCACCTACACACTGGCTAGAAGTTTCTGATTTTTTTTAGCCAAGAATACAGAAGGTATCAAAAGAGGGGTGGCTACAGACAGCAGAAGCAGAACCAGCATGTTTTTGTATGGCTTTTACCTCTGCACTGGTGGGATGCTACCAAAATAACTCTTTATGTCCCTGTTCCCCCATCTCAATTTTTTGTCACTTTTTTGGGGATAAAATTTCTGTTTTATAGACAAGTTGCAACAGTATTATAACCCCTGTAAACCGTTTACCCAGATTCAAAAATGGATATATTTTGCCCCATTTGTTTTTTGCTTTGTCAATTTTTCTCTTTTTCTCCCCACACCATACAACACAATCCTGTTTTTGAATAATTCAAGAGCAAATTGTAGACTTCCTACTCTGTTTAACCTATAAATACTTCAGTGTATAAATTCTAAGGATATTTTCTTACATAACCAGAGTACAATGAACAAATCAGACAGTTTAACATGAATATAGTACCACTATGTAACCCATTGTTTGTATTCAAACTTTAATTGTCTCAATACTGTCCTTTATAACTTTTTTTTGCCAGTCGAGGATCCAACACAAGATCATGCACTGCATTCAGTCCTCTATCAATCTGTGACAGTTTCTCAGTCATTTTTTCTTTTATGACTTTGACATTTTTGAAGAGGATAGACCAGAGATTTCATAGACTGTCCCTCAATTTGGGTCTCTCTCCTGTTTCTTTGCAATTAGACTCAAATTATATATTTTTCACTAATAAACCACAGAGGTGATACTAGGTCCGTCTCAGTCCATCATATCAGGAGGCACATGATGTAGTTTTGTCTCATTACTGGTGATGTTAACTTTGATCACTTGGTTAAGGTGTTTGTGAAATTTCTGCACTGTCAAATTACTAGTTATTTATTTTCAATTAACAAGTATTTGTGGGGAGATATGTAAACATATTGTCTCATTAAACTTTCACTCCTTAATTTTTACATCTATTGATGATTTTCTATGTATTAGTTGGTATTCTATTGTGAGAAAGAGCTTTCTCTTCTCCTATTTACTTATTTATTCATTTATTTATACCTGTGTGACTCTTGGATTTTTATTCTATTTAATGGGCTTTCACCCATTACTATTATAATTTGATACTAAAATTGTCCCATCAGGAACCCTTTCAATTTGCAAATCTCTCCTTTTTATGTATCCCCATCATTCTTTGAGCACTTCCTTAATTTCTGGTACAAGTTATTGCAGATTCATTTTGTACTTTCCCTGTCCCAGCCCTGGAATTAACCTTTTCTCCAAGGAGCACTGGTTCCTTTTAATGTTGAGAATGATATTTAGAAAGTAATATCTGAATGTGTTAGTTAGCTAGGTGTGTTAATTGCTACTGACGTGTCCTAGCTTTTAGGCCTTCCCATTGTAGAGAGCAAGGAAACACACACATATACTCTCTTATCCACAATATATCTATATTTACTTCTCTATTTATCTATGTTTAAAAGCTTCAAGAATGAGAAGCTTGCAGCAATGTGCTGGAACCAGCATGAACCAGCTCACGAGGGCTGATTACTAGCTATTTGTAATTTTGTGAGCTGGTTGTTGTCTGAAATCATCTATGGGAGCATTTATTCCATCGCAATTGGCAAATGCTGCAAATCAAGTTTGTTTTTTTTTACCCCCCACCAAGAGAACCAGTTTAGCAGAGTACCACTGGAAATCTGACTTTCATTATTCTCAATATATTTATTCAAAACACGTTACGTGGCAAAAGGGAATTAAGGTTGCTAATCAGCTGATTTTAAAATAGGGAGATAATCCTGGATTGTCTGGGTAGGCCCAATGTACTCACAAGGGTCCTTAAAAGTGGAAGAAGGAGGCAGAAAAGAGTCAAAGAGATGTGAGGATGGAAAGAGGGTCAGAGACACTGTGTACACTGCTGCCTTTGAAGACAGAGGAAGGGGGCCACAAGCCAAGGAATGAGGTCTGCCTCTAGCAGCTGGAAAAGGATTCTCCCATAGAAGAGAGCCCCCAGAAGAAATGCAGCCCTGCTGACACCTTACTTTTGGTTCAGTGAGATTCATTTTGGACTTCTAACTTACAGAACTGTAAGATAACAAATGTTTTGTTTTAAGGCACTAAGTTTGTGGTAATTTGTCACAGCAGCAACGGAAAACAAATATGCATAGTATGTATATTTTTTTTGTCAAGGCTCTCTCTCTTTCAGCATAGTGTCAGTGAGATTCATCCATTTTGTTAAGTATATCCATAATTTGTTTCATTTCACTGTGGAGTAATTCTATTATTAAATTAGTTTTTCCATTCTCCTATGATGAACTTTTGATTATTTCTAGTCTTAGACAACTATGAGAAAGCTGCTATGAACAGTTTTTTTAAAAATTTATTTTATTGAAGTATAGTTGATTTACAATGCTGTGTTCATTTCTGCTGTACAGCAAAGTGATTCAGTTATACATATGTATATTCTTTTTCATATTCTTTTCCATTATGGTTTATCACAGGATATTGAATATAGTTCCCTGTGCTATACAGTAGGATCTTGTTGTTTATCCATTCTATATGTAATAGTTTGCATCTGCTAACCCCTAACTCCCACTCCATCCCTCCCTTACCCCACCTCCCCCTTGGCAACCACAAGTTGTAGATCTGTGAGTCTGTTTCTATGAATGGTTTTATACAGTCTTTTCAGGGGGGGGCAGGGATATATAAGCATCCATTTAAGGGAATGGTCACAAATATTGGGTTTGGACTTCCCTGGTGGCACAGTGGTTAAGTATACGCCTGCCAATGCAGGGGACACGGTTCAAGCCCTGGTCTGGGAAGATCCGACATGCCATGGAGCGGCTAAGCCTGTGCACCACAACTATGAGCCTGCGTTCTAGAGCCCACAAGCCACAACTACTGAGCCTACATGCCACAACTACTGAAGCCCATGCACCTAGAGCCCATGCTCCGCAACAAGAGAAGCCACCACAATGAGAAGCCCGCATACCACAATGAAGAGTAGCCTCCACTCGCCGCAACTAGAGAAAGCCCGCGCGCAGCAATGAAGACCCAACACAGCCATAAATAAATAAATAAATAAATAAATAAATTTAAAAAAACAAAAACAAATATTGGGTTTGCCAGGTCCTTAAACCAAACAGTATCAGCAAGGCCACATCCTCATCCCCAGAAGAGTAGTCAATACCCAGATGTCCCTGAAAAATATCTCAGCCATCAGCATCCAGTGTTACAGAAAACCTGTCTCCCAAAAAAATCCAAAAAGTAAGATTCAAGAAGCCAGTACAATGCCATATATAATTACATTTTAAAATCTATTAAGGGACTTCCCTGGTGGCGCAGTTGCTAAGAATCTGCCTGCCAATGCAGGGTACATGGGTTCGAGCCCTGGTCTGGGAAGATCCCACATGCCCGGAGCAACTAAGCCCATAAGTCACAACTATTGAGCCTGCACGCTAGAGCCCGCAAGCCACAACTACAGAGCCTGCGTGCCACAACTACCGAAGACCACGCGCCTAGAGCCCGTGCTCTGCAACAAGAGAAACCACTGCAATGAGAAGCCCGCGCGCTGCGACGAAGAGTAGCCCCCGCTCCCTGCAACTAGAGAAAGCCCGTGCGCAGCAATGAGGACCCAACACAGCCAAAAATAAATAAATAAATTTATTTTTAAAATAAAAAAAAATAAAATCTATTAATTCTGCTGGGAGTGGAACTGGAACAGAAAATCAAAATGCTGGTAACAGCACCACTAAAAGTAAAGGAAGGTCAATTAAAATGTATTTATTTATTCACTTCAGGGTGAAAATTATTGAGTATCTGTTCAAGGCTAACAACAGTGTGCTAGTCTGAGATTTAAAGGCCCTGCTGACAACCTAGTATTTCCAACATGGTATTTTAATTAAGTGCCATGATCATGCCCTTCACTGGCCGTCACGGAAGCAAAGAGGGAAGACCCTGAGTTCAGCTGGTGGGTGCAGACCCGGGAAGGCTTATGGGAGGATGGAGTGTCCTGGTTAATGAGAACACCAAGCCCCGAAGCTGGGAGGCAGGAACCCATGGGCATGGTTGAGGAACGACAGGGCCCTGATGAGTATTCAGGGATAGCCGACCTCTGCTTTCTCAGAGATACGTTCTAAAGACACCAGGAATAGGGAACCCTTGAAACATTACCATGCGTTCGTGGAGGAAAACTCTCGATAGGGACCAATCAACAAGGTGTTCTAAAAGATACAAATGTCACACTGAAATTCTTCAATTCCTAAAATCCCTGTCCCCCCTCTTTTTTGCATAAGTAGTTCCCTCTGCCTGGGATACTCTCTTTCCTTTCCTATCCCACCTCCTAAAATGGCTTTTAGTTTAACTATTGACCCTTTAGATTTCAGCTCAATATCACTTCTTCTTGTAAGTCTTCCCTGACTCCTGCCTGTCTTCCCTCCCCCCAGACTTTGGAAGATGCTGCTGCTTTGTACAACTGCAGCCCCTCAGACTCTCCCTCACAGCTCCAGATATTATTGTAATTGTTTATTGAGTTGTCTGTCTTCCCTGACAGACAATGCAGTGGTAAACTCGGGAGTCTTATTATCCCCATTTTACAGCTGTGGAATCTGAGGCACACTGTAATGGCTCAGTTACTCACCCATAAAGTAGGAATAACAGCAGTACTTAATGTAGAGAGTTGTCACGAAGACTGGGTGAGTTTACCCCGACAAGGCGATTAGAACAGCGAGATCTCACCAGGTGACCTCATTCCTGTCTCCTGACTTTCTTCTCACAGTCTCATTCAGTCCTCCACCGGGGATCCCATTGAACCCTAAACCGCTTCTCTGCTCAGAGCCCTTCAGTGGCTCCTGTCTCACCCAGAGTGAAAGCCAAAGACCTCACCATGGCCTTCAAGCCTCGTGACCTGCCTCCAGCCACTGCTCTGCCTGCACCTGTGACCACTCTCCCCTTGATCACATCACTCCAGCCACACAGGACTCTGCTGTCTCTTGAACACAACAAACACACTTCTGCCTCAGGACCTTTGTGCTTGCTGTACTTCCCAGATAGCAGAGCTCTTCCCTCACTCCTTTCTGTTCAGACCTGCAAGACCTCCCTGGATCACCCTACAGACAGAAAGTCTCCCTTTCTGTCTACACCTCCCCACAACCTGCCCCCAAACTCTCCAACTCCTTACCATGTTTTCTTTGTCTTCATAGTAGTTACCACCATAGGGGATATACATTTGTCTATCAATATACATATACAAGCATATGTCTGTTTGTTGTCTTTCTCCACTTGAATGTGAACTCTGTAAGGCAGGCATTTGTTCATTTTGGTCACTACTCTATTCCCAGAGCACAGAACAGAGAGAGCATGGCATTAGGTAAGTGCTCAGTAAGTATTTGTAAATGAATGAATGACTACTATTATTATTATCTGGCACATAGTAGGTCTACCATAACTACTTGTTGATTGAATGAACAAATGAATGTCCTAGAGATTCCTGGGAGGATTGTTAATATTGTAGGATGCAGGGGAGGGGGAAGAAATGGGACATATGTCTGCAAACATGGGCTGCATGGGCTGCATGTCCTCTGAATCATGCTTTCCTCTAATCCTCTTTTCTTTATGAATGTTTTATATGGTTTGTGGGACCACTTTTAAACAGTCCACAGGGTGGTTCTTGAACCTCAGTGATCATCAAAACTATCCGCAGAGATTCTTATTTAATTGGGAATTTAAGTAATTTTGAGCAAGGATTTAAACCTTAGTTTCCTCATCTGAAAAACAGCATTATAACACCACCCTCACAGGGGGTGAGGATTAAATAAAATAAGCTCTGTGAAGCGTCTCACAAGTAGTAAATTTAGATTCCCTTTGCTTCTGCTTGCTCATCTTCTCTAAACCTTAGAGGTTAAATTCTTACAAACAAGTCATATTCCCTGTTCTCTTAAAATTATCTTCAGTCCAGATCTCTACTTTGAGTTCCAGATTTATTTTCCAAATATATACTCAGCATCTTCACTTGGATAGCTCATAGAGACTGCAAACCCAGCATATCTAAAGCAACTCAAAATGGTCCCCTTTGGTCTTCCTCCTCCAGGTTCTCCCTCTCAGGGAGTAGGATAAGCTCAAGCCAGAAACCTGGGAGTCATTTTTGGACACTTTTCTCTCCTTCACCTTCCACACACAGTCAAAGATCAAGCCTTTGCAGTTCTAACCCTGATCTATTTCTTTGATCCACTACCTCCTAATCCCCATTGCCTGCAAACGGGCGTTCACGCCTCCTCCATTGCTCCCTTCCTACCTATTCCTGCTCCACACTACGACCAAAAATGTCTTTCATAAATACAGATCTGATCAAGTCCAAATGGACCCTCTCCAACTCTTCAGTGGCTTCCTTTTGTCTTTAGGAATAAATCCAAAGTCCTCAGTGTGGCCCTCAAGGCTCCTGCCGGCCTCTCCTGCAGAACAAGCCATCTCACTCCGGCCACAGTGGCCCTGTCCCAAGCCCTCCACAGGTGAAACCCCTTCCTACCAAAGGGCCTTCAAATCCGCAGTTTCTGTAGCTTCAAGGAAGGGCACACTCCCCACCCCACCCCCTTCCCTTTGTTGCTGGGCCTCCTCCTCTTTATTCTTCAAGGCTCAGATTAAATGTCACTTCCTCAAAGAGATCTTTCTTATCAGCTAGAACAGACAGGTTCCTTTGTTACATACTTTCATAACTCCCAGCCTTTTCTCTAGCAATCATCACAACAGTGATTACTACATATCCTCAATTCTAAGTCACTTGCTTCACATTTAGGGTTGCCAGCTGTCAGGTATAAGATGAACTAACTAGTAATGTGATGTTGCCTGCACACATCGGGACCTAAGTTTTCAGAAGGGGGTAGCTCTTCGCCAGCTTCCACCCTCAGCTATTTTCAGGGTTGAAATTTAATTTAAATTTGGATTCCAACTTGAAGCTTAACATAACTAAAAAAATATACTCTATGTTGTGGCATACAGAACGAAGGGTGCTGTATAAGCAGAAGGTTGCTACACACATGACGACTAATGAAATTCAGGGCAATGGAAGCCATCAGCTCTCTGAGAAGAAATGTTGGTAGAATTTTCAAAGCCGGTAGAGGGTGGCCTCTCCTATGTATGCTTTGCGCAGAAATCTTGAAAGACTGCAGGACCCAGAGGAGGAACACATCTTTTTGGAACTTTTACTTCTGGCAAACTTTCAACAGCAACTAATTACCTCTGAGTGATATGCAATTCAAAGCATTAAGAACAGAAACCACCTGAAAAGGCAGTCAAAACACTGTTTTTCCATATTCCTTGCAATTATACTTTCTTTCCTAATGATGTTCAGGGGTGAAGAACACTTGTATGGGCCATTAAAAAAGCATTACCCCAGGGCTTCCCTGGTAGCGCAGTGGTTGAGAGTCCGCCTGCCGATGCAGGGGACGCGGGTTCGTGCCCCGGTCCGGGAGGATCCCACATGCCGCGGAGCGGCTGGGCCCGTGAGCCATGGCCGCTGAGCCTGCGCGTCCGGAGCCTGTGCTCCGCAACGGGAGAGGCCACAACAGTGAGAGGCCCACGTGCCGCAAAAAAAAAAAAAAAAAAAAGCATTACCCCAGATGGCCAAGACTGATACAGAAGCACCCTGAAGGTGATGGTCAAAACTCTGATGGCAAAGCAGAAGAAAAAAACGGGATAAATGTACTCTCTGATATCCTTTAGCACCTGAAAATCTGCTACTAAGTCATTGGAGTGACTTAGAGTTGGTGGAAGCTTTGATTTGAGGAAGTGTCATTTGCTGTGTAATTTTTTAAATGACAGTCTCTCTTTTAGAAGAAGAGCCTGAGGACGGAAACCTTTGTCGGGGTCACTGGAATACCTCCGCGGCTTGCCCATTACCTGCAAAAGATGCTCAAAAGATAGTTGTTAAATAAAATACACGAGTTCTAGGCTTTACGTTGCAAACTGTGGCTCACTTTTACATGGACTACAAAACAAACACGGACAAGCTTGAAAAGTGTGGCATTCCAGACACCTCCACGGGGCCCATGCACTTTGCCCGTACACCTCTCTCCCACTGCTGGGAGCTGCCCTAAATCTCATTCTCCTGGGGGTCGCTCCCCTTCTCTCCTACCTCGGATCAAGCATGGCCCATGCTGCACTGCTCTTAAGAAAGGCATACACCGTTTTAACCCCGGTCTGCGAGAAGGAAATACGAAGACAGCCAGCAGGAAGGAGGTCCCTGGTCTGAGAACAGAAATCATGAGTCATAGATTTGGGGGTTCGGACCGAGGAGCAGCCAGCGATGTGGATGTGCGTGGGTCGGTGGGGATGGAGGGGGCTGACGAACAAGGAAGGCCACAGCCCTTCTCTGCTGAGTAGCCTCCCTTGAAATATTCCCCTTTTGCTCTGCCCTATCGGGTTCTTGGCCCGCGTTCGTCAGGTTGCGGCCAAAGGTCCGGGAGAAGGCGGCGCTCGCGCTCCAGGTCGCCAACCCAGCGGCCACATCACCAGGCTCTCGGTTCCCCCAGGGCGGCGGCGCGGCTGCGCCTGCGCTGGGCGGCCGCGCGGGGGCGGGGCGGGCGGCTGGAAGCCCGCGGGCGGAGGGCGCCGGCTCCGGGGCTGTCAGCGCGGGGCTGCGACGGCGCGAGGAGGCGCGCCAGAGGAAGGAGCCACGGCCGCTGGGCAGTCGCCGCCGCCGCCGCCGCGGGGGGACTAGGTGAATATGCCCCTTCCATCCCCTGCCACGGTGCCTCGGTCGCGTCTGAGGAGGCGGGGTCCCATCTCCTCTCACCGCTTTCCGGGACAGGTGATAATGGAGGGAAAGTCTAGGCTTTGGCCGCGGCGCGGGGTTCGGGCGCATCCCAGGTACTGGAGGGAGGCTTGAGACCCGGCCGGGGCGTAGGGAGGCCGGGGCAGGGGGAGCGGCCGAGCGGCGGGGCCTGCCCGAGCCGCCGTGTCCCCTCCGGGCCCGCAGGCAGCGGCCGAGCCCGGCCCGCCGCGGCAGCCCCACCTCGGGCGGGAGGGCTGGCCGGCCCTGGGCGCCCGCAACGGAGCCGGGCAGCCGCGGTGGGTCGTCCCCGGCCCTGACAGTGGACCGGACAGCGGGTGGTGGCCGAGTGATGCGTGGAAGGTGAGCACGCATGGAGACCCTGCGAGTCAGGCTGGGGCACACCCCAGATCCAAGGCTTCAGGGCTCACAATTGCTCCGTGTCACCGTGTTCTTTCATTCCTTTTTTTATATATGTGAAATATATCTCAACTAAAAAAACCCCAAACGTTGATTCCTAGAAAGAGATTACGTATATGTATGTAATACATTTGTAGGTATATTACATGTCTATGTAATTTCTTTATGTAAATGAACAATTTTTTTTTAAAAATTGAGATGTAGTTGACATACCATAAAATTCATCCTTTTAAAGTGCGGCCTTTAGTATTTTCACCAAGTTTTGCAACTATCACCACCATGCAGAACATTTTCATCACCCCAGAATGAAACCCTATACCCATTAAAAGTTACTCCTCATTCCCCCCTTATCCCACCCCCTGGCAACCACTAATCTCCTTTCCGTCACTATGGATTTGCCTATTCTGTAAGTTTCATATAAGTGGAATCATACATTATGTGGCTTTTAGTGTCTGGCTTCCTTCACACAGCATAATGTTTTCAAGGTTTATCCATGTGTAGCATGTATCAGTACTTATTTTTTATGGCTGGATAGTATTCCATTGTATTGGTGTACCACAATATCACATTTTGTTTATCCATTTTCAGTTGATGGACATTAAGGATGTTTCTACTTTTTGGCCATTGTGAATAATGCTGCTATGAACATTTGCGTACAAGTTTTTGTGTGGGCATATGATTTCCATTCTTTTGGGTCTGTATATTTAACTTTTTCAGGAACTGTCAGACTTTTCCAAAGTAGCTGCACCATTTTACATTCTCATGAAACAGTGTATGAGGGTTCCAGTTTCTTCACATTCTCACCAACACTTGTTAGTGACTATTTGCTAGTTTTTATTACAGACATTCTGGTGGGTATGAAGTAGTGTTGATTTGCATTTCTTTATGACTAATTATGTTGAGCATCTTTTCATGTGCTTATTGGCCACTTGTATATCTGCTTTGGAGAAATGTCTATTCAGATCTTTTGCCCATATTTTAATTGGGTTGTCTTTTTATTGTTGAATTATATTTTAAAAATTCTAGGTTTGGGGGACGAGCACTGACCGAAAAACCCAACCAACCTGATACCAAGCAACATAATGCTTCTACTTGGGGGAAGTGAATAAGTGCCATTTAAGTCTGTCAGAATATGCTGTCATTTCTTGGGCGCCTTACTGCCCCTTTACCCTTTCTGGTATTTTGAGAAAAGCCACAAAAAGTGTGTTCATGACCAAAGTCAAGAGAGAACACACACAGTTAGCATTTTCATGTACTCTATGCTTGGTTTGGAAAGTCCCAGTTATCACTTTAATTACAAATAATTTATTTTGGTGGCTAGCTAAGCAAACTAATAAAAAATAAACACCAATTACTCAATTAAAATTTCGTATACTTCTCAGGCAAAGTGGAAGATCTTATTATCCTAAGTTTGTGTAGTCTTCATTACAGCTATATTCATATTTGGGTGGCAAATACGTATCTTTTATGGCGCTGAAGTTAAGAGCCACTTGCAGCTGAATGAATGCTACTTTGCGTATTTCGTGCTTAATTTCTGAGCGCACACAAATTCAGCATCAGCCTCAGGTCTTTCATACAAAAACCACTGAAAAAGACATGATGTTTGCCTCCCAGGAATTCAAGCTCATTTTTCTTTTACTCTAATATGACTGTTCTAAAGTACACTACCAAATTTCAGAAACGTTATGGAAAATAAAATTAGAGATTTTCAAGTGGAATTAATGGATAAACAACTGATTCAAAATGGGTGAAGAGCCGTCCAGTCCTGCTCTTCAACTACTAAACTTTAAACAATGGAAATGTTATTTAACCCCTTTATGCCTCATTGACCTCATTAGTAGAATGAGGTAATAATTGCAATATATAACCTGAGTATATGTTTTTGTTTTACCTAATAGAATGATTGTCAAACATACTGAAATTATAACCTATCCAACCTAATACTGATTGTAACTGACTTACCCAATGGATGACTAAATATCCTGTAGTTACAAATGCTTTCCCAAGTTGGCTTTCTCTGCCCCCTGCAGTTTTTAGTGTCACTTAAGGACTGAAAGTTGGGGAAAATGTGGGAACAACTTTGGGGATGTGATCCCTGGGAAATGCTGATCAGAGCGGACCTCCCTCCTTTATGGGAGATTTTTAGGCACCCCTCACCTTTTCTCTGAAATTACTGTAGTTGGATTTCTATAGCTATAAAAATGTCTGTGTGTGTGTATAAGATAAAAAATATATGTATCTCTAGTAGGCTGGCTAGACTGTCAGCCAGTTATTTTATCTTAATGTGAACGAATTTAATCAGATTGCTTTCCTCCAGATCAGCTGCACTGAGGAAATGGGAGTTTTGACGTGAGGAGGGATAGGAGACATTAGTGGTATGGGATCATGGAACATTTTTGAGGTTTGGGGAGAACTTGCTCTATTTCTGAAAGTGTGGGTGTTGAAAATGTAGATCTATGGGCAGCATAAAAGGTCTGGAAGATGAGAAAAGAGAAGCAAGAATGAGAAACAATTTGGAGGGGAAGGTTGTAGGATACAAAGATAGGTTCAACTTCCTTAGACATTTTTGCCCAAGAAAAATTCAAATGAGGAACAGTGAAAGAAACCTTCTCCTTCATTTCATTCCCTTCCCTTTTGCTCCACCTTGTTCCTCTGTGCTACTCTTCTCGGACCCAGAAATCAGACTGGGATGACTGTTATTCCTGTTGGAGTTTTTCAGTGTGCTGATTACATCTCTTCTCTCTCCAGATTCTGCAAATTGAGATCAGATTCAAGAAGCCAGATGAGGATTATAGTACTATTAAAATATAATTTAATTTTCATTTCTGGTAAAGCTGGATTGGAGAATTTAGCTTAGACCCACATTTCCTCTGTTCCTTCTTAATTTATCTACCCACATGATTCTGTAGCACCTAAAAAACTGCAGGTCTCCCCTGCAGGCAGGGAAAGTCCTGTCTTGGGGAGATTTCCTCATAGGAGTTGGAAGGGAAAGGAGAACCTTCTCTTCTTGAAGACAGATAAATCCAAGAGCCAGTGAGAGCTCAGGGCTGGGGCCTGTCTGGAATATTGACCTTTATTCTTATCTCAGCCATTAGATAAGTTACTTTGCTCTAGAAGGAACTGATAGAGTAGGGAGAAAGCAAGGTGTCCCTTTAATCCTGTTTTCTCCTACTTAGAGGAGTGAAAGTTCTCTTGTCCTTGCAGAGAGGCAAATAAGCAGCCATCCTCTCATCAGTTAAGTGCTTGTGGGTAATAGCGTTTTGTAGGCTAGCTTAGGAATTTAATCATCATTTATATAATTGGAACTGAGAATATATTTTCCTTTGAACTGGCTAAACCTCTTAACAGTTTTTAAGTGGGTGCTCATTTCATTGTGCGGTTACATATATAGATTATTCAAGACCATTTCCTTACTTGCTTTACTCCTCATTGACTGAGTGCCTAATAAGTAATGGGCACTGGGCTAGGTTCTCAGGATTCAGCAGAGACCAAGAATGGGTCCTGATGCTCGTGGAGTTTACAGCCTAGAAAGACAATTAGCACACGTACAATTACAGTAAAGCTTAATGAATGTTAGAAAGCATAGAGTACTTCAGGAACACAGAGGAGGGGGAACTAATCTAAGAGGGTCAGGGAAGTGATGTTTAAGAGCTCAGGTCACAAAGTAGCATAGGAAGTAGCCAGGAAAAAGCAAGAAGGAGGATGAGCAAGAATGTTTCCGGCAAAAAGAATGTGTGGAAAGGCCAAGAAGTGAGAGAGAGAGAGAGTGTGGTATATACCAAAGTGGTAATTTTCAAGCTGCAGGCACCTAGGCACCTACCAGGAGATTGTAAAATTAATTTAGTGGTTGTGAACTGCATGTTTTTAAAAAGAAATAAAATAGAACATAAGCGTGTCACACGTAGATACTTTACTAGATCGTGATATATAAAGTTTGAAAATCCCTACAATGAAGGAAACAGAGAAAAAGTACAGTATGACCACAGCCAAAGATCTTGGGTAGGTGGGAATGGTGATGCAAGATTTAGTTACCCTTTTTAAACATTTTGGATTTATCTTAGAGGAAATGAGAAGCCATTGAAAAGGTTTAATCAGAGCCTGATTAGATTAATATGTTCTAAGGATCCCCTTGACTACCTCGTTTTCCTCTACTCAAATATAAACTTTGCATTCCTCAGCCCAGTGTTATGGGTATTCCAAAGTCTGGTTCCAGTCTCTTTCTTCTAAAGAATATTTCTATTTTTGGTACTGGAACTTCTCATTTCATAAAGATTCGTGGTTTGCCAAAGTGCCTTTGCACCAAGAGGGAAAGATCTATGAGAGCAGACCTTGCTTCTGTCCTGTTCACATTGAACGTCTGGCATTTAGCATGGTGCCCCATGCCCAGTAGGGACTAGGCAAATCTTTGCTGATAGAGTCTAAATACCCTGACTAGTAGAACTGTTACATAGTAGTAGAAGTGACCTTGATGTTTCTAGCAATCCTTGCTTTTGGAAAAAGAAAAAGGTTTTTTTGTTGTTGTTGTTGTCTTCATTTTTATTTATTTATTTATTTATTTATTTATTTGGCTCTGTTAGGTCTTCGTTGATGTGCACGGGCTTTCTCTAGTTGCGGTGAGTGGGGGCTACTCTTCGTTGCGGGGCGCGGGCTTCTCATTGTGGTTTTTTTGTTGTTGTTGTTGTCTTCATTTTTATTTATTTATTTATTTATTTATTTATTTGGCTCTGTTAGGTCTTCGTTGATGTGCACGGGCTTTCTCTAGTTGCGGTGAGTGGGGGCTACTCTTCGTTGCGGGGCACGGGCTTCTCATTGTGGTGGCTTCTCTTGTTGTGGAGCACAGGCTCTAGGCGCACAGGCTTCAGTAGTTGTGGCACATGGGCTCAGTAGTTGTGGCTCGCGGGCTCTAGAGCGCAGGCTCAGTAGCTGTGGTGCACGGGCTTAGTTGCTCCGCGGCATGTGAGATCTTCTGGACCAGGGCTCGAACCCGTGTCCCCCACATTGGCAGGTGGATTCCTAACCACTGCACCACCAGGGAAGCGGGAAGAAGGTTTTATTAGAAATTCTTTTTGCCCAGTTGGATTCATTAGTGATAGAACTCCATTCACTTATTTAACAAAAATTTAATTTAACAAAAAGTACTCTTGGGCTTCCCTGGTGGCGCAGTGGTTGCGCGTCCGCCTGCCGATGCAGGGGAACCAGGTTCGCGCCCCGGTCTGGGAGGATCCCGCATGCCGCGGAGCGGCTGGGCCCGTGAGCCATGGCCGCTGAGCCTGCGCGTCCGGAGCCTGTGCTCCGCAACGGGAGAGGCCGCAGCAGAGGGAGGCCCGCATACCACAAAAAAAAAAAAAAAAAAAAAAAAAAAAAGTACTCTTGTTATACTAAAACAGTAGTAGAGATAAGAAAAAGAACAACAGACTTTCTGACTCTGGGGTTTCTGCTTTCAAGAAGTACAGAACATTGCAGGCTCTTCACAGGAGGAGGCAATCGGGCAGCCATTTATATTTTGTTTGAACAGATAGGCATTCTCTGAGCACTCACCAAAAGGCAGTTTTATGAAGATGGCTGGGGACAAAGAGAATACATTGATTAAAATGTATCAGTCATCTGCAGCCAATCCAGCCGACTGTGCTCTTTTCCCCATGGGGGCCTGGTGTGCAATGGCTGGAAACAGCAGCCTCCTCGGTAGTGTATGCAGCCTGTTGCCTGTATAGGTTTCCCTAAGGCACCTTGGAGACAGCCCTTTCCAGTGGACATTAATGACTGGCATGCTGTCCCCAGTCTAGGCTCCAGATAGGTATGCGTGGTGCCCTTGGAAAGCCCCAGGGCACAGTGGTCAGGGTCCACATCGGCCACGTCATGATGTCCATCCGCACCAAGCTGCAGAACAAGGAGCATGTGATTGAGGCCCTCCGCAGGGCCAAGTTCAAGTTCCCTGGCCACCAGAAGATCCACATCTGCAAGAAGTGGGGATTTACTAAGTTTAATGCGGACAAATTTGAAAACATGGTGGCAGAAAAGCGGCTTATCCCGGATGGCTGTGGGGTCGAATACATCCCTCGTCGTGGTCCCCTGGACAGATGGCGGGCCCTGCACTCGCGAGAGCCTTGGCACTGTCCCCTCCTTACTCACGCCCACCAATAAATCCTACTTTCTTGTCCAAGAAAAAAAAAATGTATCAATCATATGAGCTTAATGGAGAGGCAACAGAAAATAGATTTTGATCTTAGAAGTAAAAATAGAACATCCATATACCCAACAGAACTTACAATTAAGAATTTAATGATCAGTTTGTTGCCAGAGAATGATTGTACTGTCACAGTACTGTGACTTCACAGAATTGGATCGTGAAACCCAACTGTGAAGGAAAATTGTTTCAGTGTATCGTTTTGATAAGTGGCAAGAGAAGTTATGAAAAATTCATGAAAGGTAGAGAGACTTCAAGTTCTGTTTCAGATTTCTCTTTAATACATTTTTTGAGATATGGAAACTTTGCTAATTAGTTTTGTAAATTAGATTTTATATATCTTAAACATGCATGCTAGGATCAAATCTTGCTACTATAGGATGGCTTTTTAAAAATATTTATTTATTTATTTATTTTTGGCTGTGTTGGTTCTTGGTTGCTGCATACGGACTTTCTCTAGTTGCGGTGAGCGGGGCTACTCTTCGTTGTGGTGCTCAGGCTTCTCATTGCGGTGGCTTCTCTTGTTGCGGAGCACGGGCTCTAGGCACGCAGGCTTCAGTAGTTGTGGCTCGCGGGCTCTAGAGTGCAGACTCAGTAGTTGTGGCGGCCAGACTTAGTTGCTCCGCGGCATGTGGGATCTTCCCCAACCAGGGCTCGAACCTGTGTCCCCTGCATTGGCAGGTGGAGTCTTAACGACTGCACCACCAGGGAAGTCCCTATAGGATGACTTTTAAAAAATACTAATTGAATTTTATATTTTTATGTTCTAGAGAGTCCTATTTTAAGCAGTGTATTATAGAACTTAAATGGAAACCATTAACTTGTATAAATTTATCCTAAGAAAATCATTTTAAATATGAGAAAGTCTTATGCACAAAGATGTTCATTTTCATTGCAATATAATTTAGTCAAGAAAATATCCTGCTATAAGGAAATGATTCATTAAAATGTGGCAATTCTCTTGAAGAAATTTAACCGTTAAAAATGCTTTTTTAGATCAATGGTATCTTATTTCTTTTTAAATTAAAAAGTAAAAAGTGCTCAATATAAACAAAAGTTCAAATAATATAAAAAAATGCAGGATTTAAAAAGTGAACATAGTATTTCAAGTCCTTCCTTACCCTGCTCCCTCAACCTAGGCCAACCCAGGTCTCCAGAAGTCAGTGCTCTAAGCACTTTGGTGTCTGTCCTTCCAGACTGTTTTCTAACCCAGTGGTTTTCAAACTGTGCTCCAAGGAGGGGCTTTGGGTGCTTCTCAGTTAGGTAAGATGGGGACTGAGTGGAGCTTCAACCGGTACTGCTTTGCTTTTACCTGTTTTCTATATTGGGGTTTCGAGTAGGGTTTAATTTAAACAAAGCATTCGCTTGCATTAAAAATAAATGTTAACAAACAATTGGCCTAATTTAGAAAATGAAGTCCTAACCCACAGACAGGAATTCCAGATCTTCCAGTTTACCGTTTTTTTGCTGCTTGGTGATACAGATCTTCTACTCAGACCTGCCTATCCATTTCCGCAGCAGTCGTTTGCCTGGTTGCCAGCCACCTCATTAGGACATACTTCCCCTTCTTTTTCTCCATCTCTCTAAATCTCGTTATTCAAGGTTCAACTCGTCAATGTTTCGTTCATTCCTTCTTTCAACATTTTTAGTGGACGCCACCTACATTTTGACTAATACTGAGTGGGGAATATGCAGAATTTCGTATCAAAAGCTCACAGACTAGTAAAGAGCAGCCTTCATGTAAATAAGTGCAATTATGTATTTTAAAACAAGAGCGTTTGAGGGGCAGATACTAAAGATATAAGTGGTCTCTTCCTTCTACACTACCTTATATGGCACTTGTAAAAAGGGCAGTTTATGGTATGGTTACATTTTTGGGTCTTCAGTAAATAATTGCTCATTTATTTATTAACAGAAGATAATTCACCTGTGAATTAGGTGGTGAGACTTGGGAGGGAGCTGTTTCCATTCTTGAGCAATCAACTGTGTTCAAAAATAACTTGAATCCAACTTGCTAGATTCCGGTGTAGGGCATGGAGTGGGGAGGGAGCACTGAAGGACTTGTTCTGTAATCCTCGTCTCTGTGGCCACTCACACTGGTGTACAAGGAATGCCTGTCATTTCTGCTTTATCATTAACTGGTAAGAAAGTTGTGAATTTGAGTCCTGTGTCTTTATTTTACTGACTTTATAACTTGAGCACATTACTTAACCTCTCTGAGACTCAGTTTCCTGAACTGTAGTGTGTGAACATGTCTACTTCCTAGGTTTTCAGAAAAGATTATACAAGTATATACAAACAAAGTCTATTGTTTTTGCTTTCAGTGATTTTGATGTTCTGTAGAATGGGTGATTGTTCTCCTTTCTTTGGAGTTTAAGTTTTTAAATATGTGGGAGGACTTATGGATTAGACTCTAGTTCTTTCTTTCTTTCTTTTTTTTTTTTGGCCACACCACATGGCTTGCAGGATCTTAGTTCCCCGACCAAGTATCGAACCCATGCCCCCTGCATTGGAAGCATGGAGCCCTAACCACTGGACCTCCAGGGACTTTCCTAGACTCAAGTTCTTTGAAGAAGTCGTTTTTTTTTATTCTGAGAGTGGCTTTTTGATAAGCTCTTCATATTCCTGGTAAGGTATGAATAAACAATATAGGAAAGTAATAGGGCCAAAGAACATTTAGTGGGGAAATAAATCTTTTTCATTATTAACCAGTGTATTCTCCTGGGATTTAAAGCAGACTGTTATATCTGTGATCAAGAAAGCAAAATTAATAGGTAGGCCCAGAGTCCAAAGCCTGGCCTATTTTCTTCATTTTATCTGCCACTTTCCTCTATCTTTTACCTAACAAACAGTAAGGAATTTTTATGGTAATGTTCTAGTACTCTTTGGAAAAAAAAAAGTCAGAAAACTCTTGTCTGTCATTTCTGGATTATAGGTTTCAGAATAACCCCAGGCAAACTCATGATGGATTCTATCTTTGTAATATTTCTCATTCTGGTTGAGCAGACTTAGTTCTCTATTCTAGAATAAACCTTACAGTAATGGTTTAAGGTAGTCTGTTTTATTTGTAAATTGTAAAAATGTTATTTAGATATCTTTTTAAAAGTAAAAAAGTACATTAGATATGATATTTAAATTTAACAACAGTATTAGAGCTACTTCCTATTCCAGCTTTCATCTTCTTTTTTCCTTTAAAAACATTGTGGTTTCCTGAAGACCTGTGTTGTTCAGTTATAGGTACCATTTGTTCTGTGTATATACTGGTCATTATAGATATACAGTATTTTATAGCATGCTGGCAGTTTAATGAAAAATAGGATGAGTGCAGTATATACAATGTAAATATTAAACTTCAGTTTATTTTTTAAAGAAAGTAGGAACAAAACAGTTGATCTGAAAATTATAAGGTAGGGGTTTAATACAGCAATGTATAACATTTTTGTGATTCTGTGGTCTAGTCTGTTCCTTAGTAAGGGGAGAAAGAGGTGGAAAGTAGGTTTTGAGCCTTTTACAAAAATGTATAATAATGAATAATGATGCTGGTAACTAGCTAATATTTATTGAAGGCTCAATACACTGTTCTAAGCACCTTACATGTATTAAGTCATTTAATTAAGTCATTTAATACATTTAACACAATGGAGGAGATATTTTTTCATGAGGAAACTAAAGTATAGAGGCCTATGTCCCATAGCTAGTGAAAGTCAGAATTTAAGCCAAAGCAGATTGACTTCAGAATCCAGCCTCTAAACTACTGTCAATATCATTAGTGTGTTGACACTTCTTCACATTTAATTTTTTGGAAGCAAATCGTCTCTTTTAATTGAAGTGTGGAGATTTGCTGAATAAGTCACTTGAAATTCCCCCGTAAAACCACTCAATGCAAATCATGTTATCGATTTATTCATATAATGAAAGCATTGCACATATCTCGGGAAGCTTTGTACAGTTTCAAACACAGCATAAAGCATTTGCCAGTGATTCCACATGAATAATACAACTTTGAACAAGCAGTTAATATTCTCCGTTTCAAAATGTGTTTGACTGAAATCTGTGTGCTCAAGTCTGGGATTTTGATTGTGCGTAGATTTTATCATCTGAGTTTAAACTCATGTTATTCCTTGGAACAAAACCTATTCTTTTCTCAATCCCTGGGGGCAGTGCTTAATAGACAATGTAAGCATGTGTCTGAGAATTAGCAAGGGGGCACCAAAAGAGAGAAAAAAATTTAAATAATTTAATATTTTGTAATTTTTTTCAGTTTTTTAAATATATATATTTCAGATTCTTTTCCATTATGGGTTATTACAAGATACTGAATATAGTTCCCTGTGCTACACCGTAAACCCTGTTGCTCATCTCTTTTATGTATAGTGGTTTGTATCTGTTAATCCCGTACTTCTAATTTATCCCTCCCCCTCCCTCCCTTTGCCCTTTGGTAACCATAAGTCTGTTTTCTATGTCTGTGAGTCTGTTTCTATTTTATATATAGATTCATTTGTATTATTTTTTAAGATTCCACATATAAGTGATATCATATAATATTTGTCTTTCTCTGTCTGATTTACTTCACTCAGTTTGATAATCTCTTGGTCTGTCCATGTTGCTGCAAATGACAATATTTCATTTGTTTTTATGGCTGAGTAATATTCCATTGTATATATATACCACTTTTTTATCCATTCATCTGTCTGGACATTTAGGTTGTTTCCATGTCTTGGCTCTTGTAAATAGTGCTGCTGTGAGCACTGAGGTGAACTAGAGTTTTCATATTTTCTGGATATATTCTCAGGAGTGGTATTGCTGGGTCATATGGTGGTTCTGTTTTTAGTTTTTTAAAGGAACCTCCATAGTGTTTTCCATAGTGGCTGCACCAATTTACATTCCCACAAAAAAAACACTCCCTTTTCTCCACACCCTCTCCAGCCTTTATTATTTTGTAGACTTTTTGGTGATGGCCGTTCTGACCAGTGTGAAATGATACCTCATTGTGGTTTTGATTTGCATTTCTCTAATATGTTGTTGAACATCTTTTCATGTGCCTGTTGGCCATCTGTTAATGTTTTGTGACTTTTAAAGAAACAATGAAATAGTCTTTCTAGGAAAAGTTGTACCTTGTTGTGACTCTTATTTTGTTTGGAGTTATCATTTTGAATTATATGTCATGGCTCATGGGGGAGACACGCTGTAGACTTGATGGCAGCCTGGCTCTGCCTTGGAACTTGGTGGCACAGATGCAGTTATTTATTCATGATCATCTAACAATATAAAATATAAATGAAATCATTGCTGTGAATACAGCGGAATGTTAGTTTTCTGGAAGTGTTTAGGATGTATTAATTGAATGAATGTTGCCTTTTAGTTGTGTCCCTGGGAAACTGGGAAACTGTGGAGGGGGAGAAGTAGGAAAGAAGAAATTTTAGAGCCCCTGGGAGTTTTAGAAAGAGGAAATTTTAAGTAGCCGTTAAAAATAACTTTGTAGGATACTGATAAGACACTCTTTTCTGATATTTTAGGAAATGCAAAAAGCAGGATGCCAAACTGTGTGTAATATGAACCAATTTTTGTTTTAAACATAGATATAGAAAAAATATATCAGCAATAAAGTTATCGAATGCACTAATACATCATCAGTGATTATCTCTGGATGGTGGATTTCCAGAATAAACAACTTTGTTTGTCCTTGGCCTTTATTTATTTGTTTATTTTGCATTGAACACATATCGCTTCTGTGAAAAATAGAAAAACAATAGAAGAGAACTCTGTGCCAGTGGATGTTAGAAGCACCATTTCCAAATGAGCTGGGAAAGAAAGGTAGTCAGGATATTTTTATGAGCAAAGGCCAGTATGTGGCAACTAAGTTGTTTTGGGGTGGCTTTGAGGGTAGTTTTAGTTTGAACTTCAAGTTGGACTTAGAGCCCTTGGGCTCCTTTTTTTTTTTTTTTTTAAACTGGTATTTGAATTAAAAAGTACGCAGCTCTGACCAAAGGGTAGAGGAGAGACTTGATTGCAGAGAGTAAAGATACTGAAAGAGTTAGATCATTTTTTCAGTTTGATGCCAAAATAGTTGAGTAACGTAACACTGTGTACCTGTGGTTCACCTAATCTAATAGAGCCTCTTGCTGTGAGTTTGTGCACTTGGCCTGCCTTCACAGCTCTGTGTACCAGGGAGCAGTTTTGAGGGAAAGTACAGTCTGGGAACGGGGAAGGTCGGTGTCATCTCCCTGGGTGGTACCATTGTGAAGGTGTCCCAGTGAGGGAAGGTGATGGTAGGCCACCACCTGAGGAAGACCTCACTCAGTTTGGGAGCTGTCCTGTTTCATCACCTAGTAGAAGGTAGTGTAATTCTGTGTGGCCTGCTCAGAAGGGTGTAGCATGCTGCTTCACCTCAGGGATAGGGGAGGGAGAAGGGCCCCTGGAGGGGTAGAATGGCTCTGAGTAAATATTTGGAATGGGATCACCATGAAAATTATGGGGCACTCTTGGTCTTCAAATGTAGAAGAAAAATGTTAACCTTACACGTGGCAAATCATTTTTCCCTTTTCCTTTTCTTAGAAAAAAGAGTTTTACTTTGACACATGGTTATCCATTCTGCACTTTACAATTCTGGAAGATTTTTATACTCAGTTTTCACTTTAATTATACGAAGAATAAAGTGTATATTTTAAGTTGGCCCTAGAAGTGTGTTTGTGTTTTAAAAATGGAATTATCTTTAAGAGTATAAGGATGTATTAAGGCTAAAAGTATGAAAGTATACTTTTTTGGTGAGTTCTGAATAATAATTTCTGTTCATTTGAAATGCTGAACTCCAGTTACCTAGTCTCTAAATTTAGGTATTTCAGATTTATAAGTGCCAGGGAAAACCAGTAAGGAAATGTATTATTTATGTTTTATTCTCATGTACACTACCTTTTACACAAAGGTGTTGAGTCACTTTATAAAAAATAACATTTACAAGAAATATTGGGTTTTTAAAAAGTTATGAAACCAGTACCAGAGAAAATAAAACTAGGAGTGTAACATTAAGATGAATAAATTGATCATAGATGTGAGTTTCAGATGTAGTTGTAAGTTTCCTTGTTGCTGATGTAAAATAAAAGGGTGGCTCAATCTTCATTAAAGAAGAAGAAAAATACCAGTTTTCAGTAGCAAGGCTTTCTATAGCTATAATTTCTAAGTAAAGTTTCATGTGACTTTATCTAGGGTGATTGATAAGGTGGTGATGTTCTCAGCAGTAGTTTGCAGGAAATTAAGGAATGTCAGTTGCAAGTTAATTGCAAGAGAGTGGTTAAGTAGTTTTTTTGAACAAGATACATGTAAGAAATGTTTTAAAATGGGAGAAATATACTTTTTTGTTGTTTAAAAGCAGTTTCTCAGCTTCAAAACAGAGTTCTCTGATTTAGCTCCTTTGCTACCAACTATTCACCGAGTTGTTTCAAACAGTAGTACTAAGTGATATTTCTGGTCATTGTTTACTACGTGTATTATAAAACTGTATTGCTATTAATCTAATCAGAATCTAGTTAAATGTGTTTTGTTTTTCACTTTTCAGTTGATTTGATAGGGGATAAATATAATCAAAGTTCATTCTACCAAGTGCCAGTCAGTGCACTTGGTAGAATGAACTGTACTTTGTTTATGCAATACACTTAGTTCTTTGGACACACACTATATTTATTCTGTCAACATTTTCTCAATAAGCAGAAATGGTTCAACTGTGGATTTTGTTTTAGTTGATTCCTTGGCTTGTCTTCGGTGTATCCTTCTTCCAAATACAGCATTCTTTTTAAAAAATTATTTTTTTAAGTGGGGTTGAGGGTTGTGATTCTGAAAACAAATCAGTTGTCTGGTTCTGGTTTCCTTTGGAACATTATTTGAGATGTATTGAGGGTTTATTATACCGAAGGTTTATTATACCCACTGATTCTTTCTCTGGGCTCAAACAAATTCTTTACAAATGTTTGGCTGTCTTTTAGGCCTATAGAAACTTTAGGATTGATAAATTTTATGATGTTACTCTTTTCTATCAGTGGGCAGTCTTAGAAATGAGTGATTGTTTTATGGAGTCCGTTAGCTTTGGGATATCAGGAGCTGAATCATGCCCATGATTTCTCAAGCTTCTGTGTTTGTTAGAGAATATCAGGACTACCAAATCAAGAAAGCTTGACATCACTACCTGTTACCTAAATGAAACCTGTGTGAGTGCCTGAATTCAGTTTAATTAGACAGTTTCCAGTTTAAGCCAAAAAGTCAGCATTTATTTTTTCTAGGAGCTAACTCTGCATTTCAACCAAAGCAAAAAAAAGGTGTGGCGGGGTGGGGAGATATGTTGATTCCACTTTAGAGGTGAGCCTTTTAATCGGGGAGGACAGTATTTGTGAGGTAGCAGTTTTTATATTTCAGTTTCCAGGTACTTTTTTGGGCTACCTCACAGCATGTGGGATCTTAGTTCCCTGACCAGGAATCAAACCCGTGCCACCTGCATTGGAAGTGCGGAGCCGTAACCACTGGGCTGCCTGGGAATTCCCTTCCAAGTACTTTTAAATGACCTGAACAATGATAAAAATTGTAGTATGTGTATTGCTATAACTCAGCTGTTGTTTGGACCAGTTTGAGACTTAACAGCATATGGAGTTTGCAGCATAGTTACTGACTGGACTCATCTTCATTCTTTAGAATTGTTGCCTTGGGATAGTTCCTTTTCCTTAGTTAACTACAGGAAATGAGCAAAAGAGGTCCATACTTTTTTTTTTTCTTTCTAGTTATACATTCTTAACTGGATATCGAATTATACCTCTGGCAAGCAGCAGTAGTACATTTGGAATTCTGGAGATTTCTTTTACAGTGCCATATTGATTTTTAACTTTTGAGGGTCAAGTGATATATCAAATATCATCGGAGACACAAGATGTCATCTTTGCCGTGTAAGAACTGGCTGTGGGAGACCAAATGGACACCTTTCATTAAAAAAAAATTTTTTTTAAACTGTACCTGAGGAAGATCGCTAACTGTTTTGGGCATTTAATTTTGACTGTTTTTTTCCTCTCTGTACCCTTAACCCTGCATTAATTTGGGTAGATTTCTTTGAGGTGGTAAACTTTTATTGTGACCTTTTGAATGAGGTGAAAGTTTTCGGACATCAGGAAAAATTTGGTAGAGAGTGTAGAGGTGGGAAAGCTGAATAAAGGAAATTTGATTGAATAGAGGAAGCTTAGAGAAGAGTAAGAGGTAGTAATTTAACTGATTTAGGAAATCTAGTAGAAGGCACCGCGTCAGTATGAAACAATTAGGAAAAATAAACAATGTAGGCAGCCCCATGGAGAATAGTGAAATCAAAGGGTTAAAAATGAGAAATGGTTTTAGGCATAGCTGTAGGACTGTCTCAAATGGGGAAGAGAGTTCTTCAGGGTGATTTAGTAGTCAAGGTCTGTGATCCCCATGAATGGGACTAGGGTGACCTCATGGTTCTGTTGCATTCTCAAGGGAGAAGCATTTGTCAGTGAGGTCATGGCAGGACAGCAGAATGTGGCGTCAGAGTGAACATGGGAAAACCAAAGGGGTGATTAGTTAAGAGCTGTTTGGGATATGTGCTGAGAAGACTGATTTGTTGGTCAATTCTTCAGGAAAAGGGAGTTTGGGATGAGGAATGGGGAAGCTGAGGAGTTCAGATGTGAAACTGAAATCTAAAAGGCCACTGAGACTTTTTAAAATAGTTTTTGCGTAAATGGAAAGAGCTAATCATTGAAATCAGTGAGGATTTATGTTTACACAAGTTTCATTCTTTAAATGAACGTAGTGGAAGAAAACTGAGCGGCCGTAAAGGCAGCCTGCGGTTTGGGTGCTGTAAAAAGCAAATTAAATAGACTTAATCCTTCTGTGTGAACCTGCTATTCAGTTAAACAATTAAGTACTTACTGGATATTATTCAAAAGAATGTACCAGAATTTTTTATAAAACAAGAAAATAATCTGTGCAATATCGGCTAAGGTCTAGCTAGTTTTGGCTGGCATGACCTCTCTGAAATCTGATTTAACTGGCTGCATAACACATCCTGTTTGGTGACTATCTACATCTTCATAACAAACAGAAACCGAAGACATATAGTCAGAGGAAATGAAAGAAGCAGAATGGGGACTTCCCTGGTGGCACAGTGGTTAAGAATCCACCTGCCAATGCAGGGGACACGGGTTCGAGCCCTGGGCCGGGAAGATCCCACATGCTGCGGAGCAACTAAGCCCGTGCGCCACAACTACTGAGCCTGCGCTCTAGAGGCCGCGAGCCACAACTACTGAGCCCGTGTGCCGCAACTACTGAAGCCCGCACGCCTAGAGCCCGTGCTCCACAAGAGAAGTCGCCGCAATGAGAAGCCCGCGCACCGCAATAAAGAGTAGCCCCCACTTGCTGCAACTAGAGAAAGCCCGCGTGCGGCAAAGAAGACCCAATGCAGCCAAAAATAAGTAAATAAAATAAATAAATAAATTTTTTAAAAAGCAGAATGAACACTTGCTGAGTGGTGAAACTAAGAATACACAGTAACCATAAGCTGGCTTGACTTCTAGGTTATTTTCTCTGTGTGTGTGTATGTGTGTGATAGTGCTGTGGTTTTATGTGTGCTTATACAAATGTAAAATACCCCCCCCAACAAGTTTTGAGATTTTCGACTAAATGCGATAATCTTTTTGTTGTTGTTATGGGAAGATAACAAAGTGTTAAACTTCTATTTATTGCCTCTCTTAGTAATGAGGCGTGATTTAGGCCTGCTAACTCACAGCTCTGATGAATTTTTCAAGTGTATTATTTAACCTTTGCAATGGAACAGAATGCCTCTTCCAGCACGATAGGCAGATTTTCTCCGAGATATTGATTTAGTAAATCAACACACATACAATACAATTCTTTTTCTTCTAAAATCAAGCAATTTTAGCATTAATGTTTTTTTGTTTTGGTAACTACAGTTGAATTCATCAGAATTGTTTTGTATTAGTTTGTTTTCCTTTAAGTCAGTGGTTCCCTGACACAACGCTATAGATTAATGCTGGCCCATGACAAAGCTTTCACAGGGAGCATAAAGTGAGTTCTTGATAAATCTAAATGTGCTCAATGGAAAGGCTTTTAGTCCAAGATTTTGTCCTTTCTGCATTTTTATTTTCAAAGGAAAGATCATTTTTAAATTGGTAAAATTTGGGGGGAAATTCGGTTAATGAGATCTAAATGTTTGGAAAACACTGTTTTCAAACTCTTTAACCATAGATGGAATCCTTATGTGCTCATATATCAGAGAGATTCTCTTAAACTAAACTAGATGGGAATCTGTGGGTCAGATTCGTCTTTAAAATATTTACTTTTTTGGTTAGGTTTTGTTAGATCATGCTGTGGTGGTAAACAATTCCAAACTCTCAGTGGCTTTCATCAGCAAAGCTTTCTTTCTCTCTCGTGTTGCATGTTGCTGCAGCTCTGTGGGTTATCTTTGTCCCAGGACCCAGTCTGAAGAAGCAGCACTTACCTAGGACATGTCATTCCCATGTCAGACGGAAAAGAAGCCATAGCTGAACTATTTCTGTTTGCAGATGTTGCTGCCATCATGAGTCAGATGCCCAAACCTGATGTCAGTGGACGTGAGGCAGTATAATCCTCCCATAGTCCCTGCAGGTAACATGGCAACAGGTGGAGAAAACAATCCTCTTATAGGAGGGGAGCAATAAATGGGAGTAAGAAAATCTGTCACAATATCACTCATGTGACTGAAGCACTCCTGTGATGTAATGAAAATGTTAAAGAACAATAATAAACACATATCTACTACCAAGCTTAAAAAATATAACCACTACTTTTGGAGTTCCCTGTGTGCTTTTGTACTCTTCCCCAAATGTAACCATTCTCTTGAAATTTGTGCTTGCTTATCATCCCCTTCTTCATATATTCCATTGTGTGACTCTCAGCCATTTATCTTTTTTCTTGAGTTCATTCCTTCCGTTTTTTTGCTAGTGTGAAAATATTGCTAAGGATATTCTTTTATGCGTCTCCTGGTGTACAAAGCAAGAGTTGCTTCAGGGTATGTACTTAGGTGTGGAATTGCTGGAATGTGGGGCATATGCCTCTTCAGTTTTAGTAGATAATACCAAATTGTTTTCCAGCATGGTTGTACAGTTTACACTTGCACTAGTGGTGTTGTATGTGTTACCAGTTCTCATGTCTTTGTTCACATTTGAAAGTCTGACAACATCTAATTTTTAGTCTAATGGGTGTAAATCAGATTCTTTTTTTAATGTTCAGGGAAGTGCTTCTCAAACTTCCATGTGTACATAAATCACTTGGAGATGCTATTAAAAGCACAGGTTGTGATTCAGTAGGTTGGGTTATGCTTGGTAGCTGAGATCCTGCATTTCTCCACCCAGGTGATACCATTTCACCACCCAGGTGATACCAGTGCTGCTGCACCGTGGACCATACTTTGAGTCACAAGGGTTTAAGGCACTCAAATAGACTTGCCCCTGTGTTGGCTCCACATAACACCTAAAGAATCTTTGGAACAAAATTGCTACATAACAGCATCTGATATAGCCACTCAATCTAGGGTTTTTGAATCATGACTGATATTTTTATTGACATTACATGAGCACTATAGAGAATACTTTTTTTTCATGTAGCAATTTGGAAAAAACAAACAAACGCAAGCCACAGTGTTAATCACCGTACTTGTTTTACCTGCTGCAGATGCTTTTTTTTTTTTTTTTTTTGGAAACTTCTGTTTTGTGCAAACATTGGCCATTAGCAAATAAAGTAGTGGATTCCTTTTTCCTAGAGATTGCTTGCTTTATAACTTACAAAGAGAATTGAGAATTTAAACCTAAACTAACCTAAACTTTTAAAGACACTTTATTTTCAGCTATGTTGGTACTAGATTAAAATAACCTATTAGGTAGCTAAAGAGTAACCCATAAATATCTCCACTGGTATTCTTTAACTTAAAGCACCTAAAACCAGGGGAAACTTTGCCCAGTTCTATTCACTTATTTTTTAAATTTGTAGTTGTTTTTACTCATTCACGGATGAAGAACAATAAAGAGCAACCCAACCAATTTTTTATTTAGTGGCATATGTGTACATTACCTATTTTAAATCAACCACAAAGTATTTTGATTGTAACCATTTTTCAATGAGTTTCTAAGTGATTTCTTTAAAGGAAGAAAATTTAAGGAGTCTTTAAGGGAGATAATAGACCTTGTCAATATGCAAGCATTAGAATAACTGATCACTCATTAACTGGATAAAATGAAGGATAAATAAAAATAAACACATTTTCCTCAGTGCAAGATGGTGGTAGGTGGTCCGTGGCATGCAGTGGTAGCAAGGTAATTCCTAGTACTTCAGAGGGAGCTTTTTTTTTTTTTTTTTCTCCTTTGCGGTACGCGGGCCTCTCACTCTTGTGGCCTCTCCCGTGGCGGAGCACAGGCTCCGGACGCGCAAGCTCAGCGGCCATGGCTCACGGGCCCAGTCGCTCCGCGGCATGTGGGATCTTCCCGGACCGGGGCACGAACCCATGTCCCCTGCATCGGCAGGCGGACTCTCAACCACTGCGCCACCAGGGAAGCCCTAGAGGGAGCTTTTTGAGGAGGAAGACAAAGTGACAGCTTCAGAATTATTTCATTCCAAAAGGAAGCGAGAAAACACCCTTCCAGAGGCCTTCCCCTCTGAAGTAGCCCTGTAAGTCATTCACTTTTTGCTCTATCAACTGTTTCCTTCACTGCCTTTATCACAAATTATCTCATTTATTTATTTGCTCACCTGATTGTTGTTCCTCCCCACTACAAGGAAAACTCTTTGAAGCAAGAATAGTGCCTCTTTTGTTAATGGGGCAACCCCAGGATCTAGTAGCCATTCAGGAAATAATAAGCCAACAAATATGTGAAATTCAAGGGTAGGACTCAGGCCTGCTCCAGGCACTTGTCATTATGTGGTCTGGAGGGGAGGGGACTGTGTCACTAGGCCTACCAGAACCTCATGGAACAGGGCAAGTGTGGTTTTACATGGGAGATGGAAATACCATAAGCTGAAAAATTGGGGAAAGATGCTGAGGAAACAATAAAAATGTGGTTTTGTTTGTTTGTTTGTTTTATGCTATTTAAGCGTAGTTTACCATTTCACCCAACTGCCCAGTCTTGTATAAGGTTGAGCAGATCCTGCAGTGCCTGAAGGTGCTTGCTGAGGGGATGGAGGGGGGCTGAAATCCAGCCGGAGACTCCACTCCTGTGGCTTCCTTTTTCCAAGAGGCACTGTTTTAAATTTACCCAAAGGCTGTATCTGGTCTCTGTACACAGTGGCCCTGTGTACAGAATATCCACCTCTCCATCTAACCTTCTAAAGAAAGAATACTAGGGGCAAAAGTAAGAGCTGGTTGTGTCTTTGCATCTGGATCCTGCTGGCCAACTCAGTGCAGACTATGTGCTTAACCATGTCCTGCAAATACTCTAAGAGAGATTACTTGTTTGGGGAAATTCCTCTTTTTTTAACCTTCTCCTCACTCCATTTTCCTATTTAGTGTTAGCTGGTCAATTTTCCTGAGCATGCTTTTTGAGCTGAATGGTGACTGAATGGTGATATGCATACTGTCATCTTTCTTTATTGTTTATCTACATTTCTCTGCATTTCCATTTTGATTATCCTTATAATTCTGCTTCAAGAGGAAGAATAAATTGCCTATATCCATCACTGGCCCTTCAGTAGAATAGACTTGCCTTAAAGCTTTATCTCTTTGAGGTTTGTTCTGTTTTTTGTTTGATTAGAGATCTCCTTGGGGCAGTGAAATGCTCACTACTTAGAAAGAGGTGAATTGGTTGAAGGAACAGAAACCCACTCAATATGACTCATGTAAGGCTGCTGGGAATCTCATAAGTTCCAGACATACAGCTGAGCCCTTCTTACATGGAAAGTTCTCAGGCAGCTGTTCTGGCTTTCTTCCTCTTTGTGGACTGCTTGGGTTCTTTGCTTCACTCTGGACATTGTTTCCATTCCTTTGATTTTCTTTAAACACTGCCTTTGTCTGCATACTGATAGCCTGCAAGTGGCAAAAATGGCAGCTAGTACTTAATCTCATTGGATTCTCCGCAGGTCCACAGGATGTCTGTACTGTAATCACTTGGGGAGCTTAAAAAAAAAAAAAAGGTTTATATGCCTCAAACATATTCTGAGTCAGTAGGTCCAGACTCCTAGAATCTATATTTTAAGAATATTCCCCAGCAGGAATTCCCAGACCCCTCCATAATCACAAGAGGGAAGAAAGGAAAGTGAGTGAGTGATGAAATAGATGAACCAGATCCTAGCATCCACTTGTCCCTAACATAGCCCCTTTTTCTTTTTCCCTTTTCCATTCCTTGTTATTGATCTTCCTGTCCAAGGAGAGGAGATCAATATTCTAAGAAATTGAAAACAAATATTGAAGAATAGAATGGTTTTCATTAAAAGCAGCAGTATAGTAGCAACAATTCTTAGCCTAGCTTGGTGGGTGGGCAGTCCAGTTAGGCAGTGGGCCATCTATCCCTTATCAAATCAGAGCCAATTTGTTGGCTCTGATGTAAGACAGGGCTGGGCGTTCCTGAGAAACACCTGAGGCCTTAGACCCACCCTAATAACTGAAAACCTTTGTACCTGTGGTGGCAGCTGTCCCGAGTCAGACTCTCTACCTGGGCAGGTGATGTATGACCTCACAACTTCAGTGCCTGTCACTCTCAAACCAGCTTACACAATGTGTCTGTGTCTTTAGTTCAGGATCTTTAGAGAGAATCTTGTCCATAACCGGCCAGTCAGGAGCATACGCTGGGATTAAGGGTCAGAGCTGACTTTGAGAAGGGCATTAAGTGATAAGTGCGTTGCAAGCTTTCTTTTGGTTGGCTTGCAAAATAGGATTAAGTGAATATTTGTTATCCCTTTTCATTTTGGTTATTTCTTAGGTAACAGAGGTATTATATTCCTAAATCAATGATAATGAATTTTTTGTATGTCAGAGACTACAGATATGACATCAGCCTAATTTTACATGTGAAGTAAATGCCATGTACACTATTTAGGATATTTATCAAATAATTTCATGGCAAACATTATCATCGTTTCTTCATATTTTAATAACAAAATGTATATTATATTAAGTTGTAAATAAAGTAACATGGATTATTATTTAATATGTTTAAAATATAATGTCATATACTTTACCTTTGTTGTGCCTGCATATGTAAAGGGTTGTAGCAATTTGATTCTGAGACCTCAATGTAAGTAATGGAAGCCATTACTTTATTTAATAACTTTGTCTATTGTAGAATTTCAGAGACATTTGAAGACTTTACATGGGTATTAATTACATAAAGTATGCAAAGATAAACATTTTTAACCAAGATAGAGCACACAAAAAGGCTGTGTACTACATTTCTGTGTACAAAGCAGTTATGTGTTAAGCCCAAAGGGTATAATGTCAGTACATTAGGGTTGGTTTAAGAACATGTGTTATTTTATACCTTTAATTATGAAGTATCAAGATAGTTAATCTGACTTTTAAAAATTATTTTATTTTATTTTTCCAGATCCAATCCCTCTGTGGAACTTCTAAACATCTTCTATTAGTGGAAACGTTGTTTTCTACACAATGAAGTCAACATCTTAATTTAAACCAGCATTCATGTGGTTCTGATTCATCTGCTATATGGTTCATGAAGCTTGAGATCTAAGGCATACAGGGTCTTTTGCGATGACAATATGACTAATAGTAAAGGAAGATCTATTACTAACAGAACAAGTGGTGGTCCAAGTAGTGGAGGAGGTTTTGTAGACTGGACTTTAAGTTTAAATACAATTCAATCTGATAAGTTTTTAAACTTACTGTTGAGTATGGTTCCGGTAATTTACCAGAAAAACCAGGAAGACAGGCACAAAAAAGGAAACAGCATTTGGCAAGATGGGTTATCAACTGCAGCACAAACTTTTAGTAATAGATCTGAACAACACATGGAATATCACAGTTTCTCAGAGCCATCTTTTCATGGCAACAGTGGGCACACGCCATCAAGCTGTAGCCCAAAGTATGATGACTACGCCAACTACAATTATTGTGATGGAAGGGAGGCTTCAGAAACTACGGCCATGTTACAAGATGAAGATGTGTCTAGAGATGGTGATGAAGATGTCATTGTGGAAGCAAACCAGAAAATACCAAAGGAGTCCAGTGGTGTCATGGCACTGCAAATACTTGTGCCATTTTTGTTAGCTGGCTTTGGAACAGTCTCAGCTGGCATGGTTTTGGATATAGTCCAGGTGGGTTTTCATCTTTGTTTAACTTCACTGTCTTTGTTGTTTAAAGTGCTTTGTGTTGGTTACTAATCTCAAACATTATATTTAGATTTAATTTATCCCTTCGTTAAAACGAACTGATGCTGACTTTGGTGAAGAATCTGCTATTTCTGTTTTTTTGTTTGTTTTCCTTTGGAAGTTCTAAGAGAACTGTCTCATTCTGACCATAAAGTAACTTTTCATAAAATATTAAGTAGTAAAGTAATCCCAAATTGGGTAAATCAGCTAAATGAATAACTCAATAAATGTTATATTTAAATACATCCTTATTTTAAAAATAAAAATTAATATATGCTCATTAAAATGAATTCAGACAATGCAGAGGATTAAATAAAAGATAAGTCTTTCCTATTCCTCATCTCCAAACCAAAACTCTCTTCCCCTCCAGAGGTTACCATTGTTAAGAGTTTGCTGTATATACTTGCAGACTTTTTTCTATGCTTATATACATGCATATGTGCAGAGTCTTTTTTCAAAAATAAAAATGAAATGCTGTATATATTTTTCTGCAGTTTATTTGCATTGCTTATTAATGTATCTTGGACATCTTTCCAAATTAGTAACAAAGATATTCAGTATTTTAAAAAGAGTACTTGATATTTCCATTGTATATATACACCAAAATTTACTTATTCACTCTCCCATGCTGGTGCTGTAACAAATATCCTTATAAATTTATCTTTACACACTCATACTATTTTTCATAGGATAGATTTTAAAAATGGGATTGCTGGGTATTAGGGCAGCTGTATGTGTTTAAAATTTTTATAGGTATTGTCAAATTGCCTTTCAAAAAGTTTGTACCAATTTGTAGTCCTGCCATCAGTATATAAGTACTTTTATCTATCCATACCCTTATCAACATTGGATATTCTTGATCTTTTTCATTTTTGCCAATTGATAGGACAATGTTATCATATTTTAATTAACATTCTTTAATTATTATTAATGTCTTAGCATCTTTTCATGTGTTTATTGGCCATTCTTACCTTTTCTGTGAATATTTCTTATATACTTTTTTGTATCTTTTATCCATTTAAAACATGGGTACATTACTTATTGACTTGTAGGAGTTCTTAATGTAGTATTATACAAAATTACAAAATTACCTATTATATAATTACCTTTCTAAACTAGTAAATTGTTAAAAGGTGGCATTCTGTTACTATCAGTTTTCATTCATCAGTCAGAGAAAGCTTGGCTCTGGGAAAGGGTTAGAAACATTATCCACATGTGCCTTTGTCTTTCATTGTTTGCTCCCTAAAAGAAACCTCAGGTTATCTGTGACTCTAAGACACTTTTAAACAGATAACATTTTTATCTAAATGGAAAACGTACATAAATAGAAACATAATTTTTCCACCGTCAGATGGAGAAAAGATATGAAAAGATAAACTGTGTTAAGTATATTGAATTTTTGAATAGACTATAATACTCTAGGGAGACCAAACCTATCTATCCACTTGAAATATAATTGTTTCAAATTATTACCATAGTATCATAGCTGCTAAAATGCATATGCTGTTTTGGGTTGACTTTTTTTTTTTCTTCATATACCAGTTATTCTGAAGAAACACTCAACAATTAGCTATAGGATGATAACATCTATAGGAAAAATATGTTACAGTATAGATTGTTAAGCAGAATATTTACATAGTTCATTATGTACCTTCCTCTGGTGCATGTTCACTTATTTCTTGATGCTATTTGAGAGAAGAGCATGTGTGTAATTGGGATTCTTGATGCTATTTGAGAGAAGAGCATGTGTGTAATTGGGAAAAGTTCCTTTTATGATTTTATGAACTTTAATACTGCTAGCCCTAAGGACTTTATAGTGTTAAACTTCAGTGTTAAAAATCATAAAGACATAATGTAAATGTTTTGAAAGATTTCATTTGAATGAGGTTTTAAAAACTTTTAAATTGTGAAATTTAAAACATACAGGGTGAAAACAAACAGCTCGGTGAAAACAAAAACATACAGCTCAGTGAATTTTCATGACACAAACAACCATATAACCATCACCTGGGTCTAGAAATAGACTCTTACCTATACTTCATTAGTCCTCATTAGTTCTCCCTTCCAATAGCTTCCTTTGTTTCTCCATCACCAAAGATCATCAATAATCTGATTTTTTAAAAATAATCTGATTTTTATAAGAACGTTTTTATCTTTATAAGCGTGTATTATTAAGCACCACTGCTTGGTTTTACTTAATTCTTTTCAAAATTTATCCAGTGGAAATATAGAGTATGTATTCTTTTATGTTTGGGTTTTTTTGGTCAACATTTCGTAAGTTTTAGGAAACTTGTTCATTTATTTTTATTGCTGTGTTGTAATCCAGTGTATAAATACATCACAATTTATCCATTCTACTATTTTTTTAAATCCATTCTATTTTTTTAATCCATTCTACTGTTGATGGACATTGGGCCTAATGATGTTTCCAGGCTTTTGCTGTACGTGTGCATGCATTTCTCTTGGGTATATATGTAGAAATGCAATCTCTAGGTCTTAGAATATGCCGATATTTAAATGTAGCATTTGTCAAATGGTTTTCGAAAGTGGTTGTACCAATTTACAGACTAATATAGCAGTATATGAGAGGTCCAGTGCTCTATATTATTATTTATACAAGGTATCAGAAGTCTTTTTAATTTTAGAAATTCTGGCATATATGGAGTGGCATCTCATTGAGGTTTTAATTGGGATTTACCTGATGACTAATGATGTTTACTGACCATTTGGATATCATTGGTGAAGTTTCTTTGCCCATTTTCCTATTTGATTGTTTATCTTTGTCTAATTGACTTATAGGAGTTATTTGCATATTCTGGATGTAAGCCTTTTAGTTATATATATTACAGAATTTTTTCCCCTCTGTGGCTTGCTTTTTTACTCTCTCAGTTGTGTGTTCGGATGAGCAGAAGTTCTTAATTTTTATACAGTTCCCTTTTCCCTAGTTTTCTATGGTCTGTGCTTTTTGTCTTCTGTTTAAGAAATCTTTCCATACCCTGTGAATTAAGATATTCTCTTATAATAGCTCCTTGAAGCTTTGTTTTGCCTTTTACATTTAGATCATTCCCTACCAGGAGTCGGTTTTTGTACAGAGTGTGAGGTAGAGGTTATATTTTTTCCTTTCCACATGGATTTCCAATTGTCTCTGCACTGTTATATAACCAAAATATTTGTTATAAATATCTGCCCATTTATGTGTAGGTGAACTTCTGGACTCTCAATTCTGTTCCTTTGGTGTATTTATGTCTCTTGTCATGAATGCCACACCATTATCATTACTCTAGTTTATAAATCTTGATATCTAGTAGAGAATGTTCTCTCTTTATTCTTCCTGAAGGGTTCTTTGGTTATTCTTTTCCCTTTGCATTTCTATGTATGTTTTAGTATAAAAGCTTGTCAGTTTTCAAAAAAAGTAGTAGCGATTGTGATTCAGATATAATAAGGGGGAGAATTCTCTACACTGTTTAGTCTTCCAACACAGGTACGTGGAATAATAGCCTCCATTTATTTAGGTCATCTTTAATTCCCCTCATTGATGTTTTACAGTTTCTGAGCACAGGTCTTTTACATTTTTAGTTGGGTTCGTTCTAGTTATTTTGCTTCATATATCCCAGACTCAGAGCTAAAGAAGCCAGCAACCAAGAAATGCCAACAAGGGCAGACAAAGCAAAACCAAACCAACAAAAGCCTACTCTTTGTAGCTGAAGGACTAGGAAAGGGACACCCTAGCAAGACAAAACAGTTTTAGACAATAACTGTTCTACTCTAGCCAAACACTACAGAAAAAACCGTGGCCTCACCCACATCCACATCAGCAAAGGCCCAGCGGGGAGCCTGGAGGGCATTCTACTAAGTGAAATAAGCCAGATAGAGAAAGATAAATATTGCATGGTATCACTTACATGTGGAATCTTAAAAAAAAAAAGTCAAACTCATAAAAACAGAGAGTAGGACGGTGGTTGCCAGGGCCTGAGGGGGTGAGGGAAATGGGGAGAAGTTGGTGAAAGGGTACAAACTTTCAGTTACAAGGTAAGTATGCTCTGAGAATCTAGTGTACAGCATGGTGACTATAATTGATAATCTGTATTGTATACTCGATATTTGCTAAGAGAGTAGATCTTAAGTATTCTCACCAAAAAAAAAAAAAAGTAACTCTGTGAGGTGATAGATATGTTAAATAACTTGTTGGTGGAATTCCTTTCATAATGTATATGTGTATCAAGTCATCATACTGTACCCTTAAAATATATTACAATTCTATTTGTCAATTATACCTCAGTAAAGCTTAGAAAAAATGAGCAAAATATACCGAAAGCAAGCAGAAGAAAGGAAATAATAAATATAAAAGCAAAAATCAATGAAATTGAAAGCAGGAAAACAGTAGAAAAAAGTCAGTGAAACAAACATCTGGTTCTTTGAAAAGATCAATAAATCTTACAATTTGTAGCAAGACTGACAATGAAAAAAAAAAGAGAGAAGACATAAATTACCAAGATCAGAATGAAACGGGATATCACTACAGATCCTGTAGACGTCAAAAGGATAGTAAAGAAGTACTACAAACAGCTCTGCACACGTAAATTTTACAACTTAAAGTGGGCCACTTCCTTAAAAAACACAATTACCACAATCCACCCAAAATGAAGTGGATAATTTGAAGAGCTCTATACTTATTAAGGAAATTGAATTCATAATTTTTAAAACTCCCAAAAAAGAAATCTTTAGACACAGATAGTTTCACCTGAAAATTCTACCAAATGTTTAAAGCAGAGTTAACACTAATTCTACACAAGCTTTTCTGGAAAATAGAAGAGGAGGGAACACTTACCAATTCATTTTAAGAAGCTGGTATTACCCAGATACCAAACCAAAGACAATGCAAAAAACAAACCAAAAAAGCCCAAAAAACCTACAGACCAATATTTCTCCTGAATATAGACCCAAAAAATCCTTAACAAACATTGGCAAATAGAATTTAGCAACGTATAAAATGAATTATACACCATGAAAAATGAGGTTTATTCCAGGGATGCAAGTCTTGTTCACTATTTGAAAATCAATATAATTCACCATATTAACAGGCTAAAGAAGAAAATCACATGACCACGTCAAATGATACAGAAAAAGCATTTGACAAAATTCAACACCCATTCATGATTTTTAAAAGTCAAATAAATAGTAATAGAGTGCAACTTCCTCAACATTATACTTAATTTAATGATGAAATACCTAATGCGGTTTTCCCCTAAGATCAGGTACAAGGCAAGGATGTCCACACTCATTACCTTTATTCAACCTAGTGCAATAAGTCAAGAAAAGGAAATAAAAGACATACAGATTGGAAAGGATAAAATAAAACTGTTTCTATTTGCAGATGACATGATTGTCTACTTAGAAAATCCCAAGGAATCTACCAAAACAAAAACAAAAACAAAAAAACTCCAAGAACTGATAAATGAGTTCAGTAAGGCCCAGGATACACAATACATACAAAAAATAAATTTTATTTCTAGCAATGAGTATGTGGACATTGAAATTAAAAATACAGTAACATTTACTTAAAAAACAAACACCTAGATGTAAATCTTAGAAAACACATACAGAATTTGTATGCTGAAAGCTACAAAACACTGATGAAAGTAATCAAGGAAATCTAAATAAATGGAGAGACTTGCCATATTCATGGCTGAGAAGACTCAACATAATAAAGATGTCAGTTCTCCCCAAACTGTTTAACAGAACTTTAAAAATCTCCACAAGATTTTTTAATATAATAAATAATATTAAAATGTATACGCAAAGGGAAAGAAAATAGAATTTTCTTTTTAAAAATCAAAACAAAGTGGGAAGGATCAGTCTACTTGATTCCAAGCTTATTAAAATGACCACAGTAATCAAGACTGTGGTATTTGGTGGAGGGATAGACACGCTTAAACTTGACACCAAAAGTGTGATCCATAAAATGAAAAATGGATAAATTGGACTTTATCAAATAAAAATTTTGTTCTGTGAATGACCTTGTTGAAAGGATGAAAAGCCAAGTTACAGAGAGAAAGAAATTATTTGCAAACCACATATCTGGCAAAAGGCTAGAATAAAGAACTCTCAAAAACTCAACATTTTAACAAAAACAGCCCAGTTAGAAAATTGGCAAAAAAGAAAAAAAAAAGCATAGAGACGTTTCACAGAAGAATATGTACAGATGGCAAATAAACTTGAAAAGATATTTAGTATCTTTAGCCATTAGAGGAACGCAAATGAAAACCACAATGAAATATCACTGTGTACCTATCAGAATGATTATAATAAAAAATAGTGGTAGTATTAAATGCTGTTGAGCATGTAGAGAAATGGTATCACTCATATATTGCTGTTGGGAATTTAAAATGACACAGCCGCTCTGGAAAACACTTTGATAGTTTCTTAAAAAAAAAATAAAACCTAAACATTAACTATCATACAACCTAGGAATTGCATTCCTGGGCATTTATTCCAGAGAATGAAGACTTATGCTAACACAACTCCTGTACGTGAATGTTTACAGCAGCCTTATTCATAATAGCCAAGAACTGGGATACACCCCAGAAGTCCTTCAACAGTCAAATGGTTTAACAAACTCTGGTAAATCCACATGATGGAATACTACTCAGCAACAAAAAGGAATTAACTGTTGACACATGCAACAATCTAGATGAATCTCCAGAGAATTATGCTGAGTGGAAAAAGCAAATCTCAAAAAGTTATACATACTATATTCATTTATAAAAATTCTTGAATCAACATTTTATGGAAATGGAGAACAGATTAGCAGTTGCCAGGGATTAAGAAGGGGCTGGGAGTGGAGAAAAGTAGATGTGGCTATAAAAGGGCAACAGGAGGAATCCTTGTGGTGATGGAAATGTTCTGTATCTTGACTATATCAATATCAATATCCTGGTTGTGAGATTGTCCTAGAATTTTGTGAGATATTAGCATTGGGGGAAACTGGATAAAGGAAACATGGGATCTCTCTATTATTTTTAATAACCGCATGTGAATCTATAATTATTTCAAAAAGTTTAATGAAAAACATTATGTATCTGGTAAAGTATATTTAAGCAGTATGAAACAATATATAATGGAGAAAGAAGTCTCCTTTTTTTTAACATCTTTATTGGAGTATAATTGCTTTACAATGGTGTGTTAGTTTCTGCTTTATAACAAAGTGAATCAGTTATACATATACATCTGTTCCCATATCTCTTCCCTCTTGCGTCTCCCTCCCACCCTCCCTATC
>NC_041219.1:37566878-37567289 GCF_002837175.3 Physeter macrocephalus | reverse complement strand
TTTTATCTGATATGAGGATTGCTACTCCAGCTTTCTTTTGATTTCCATTTGCATAGAATATCTTTTTCCATCCCCTCACTTTCAGTCTGTATGTGTCCCTAGGTCTGAAGTGGGTCTCTTGTAGACAGGATATATATGGGTCTTGTTTTTTGTTTTTTTAAATTTATTTATTTATTTTTGGCTCTGTTGGGTCTTCGTTTCTACGTGAGGGCTTTCTCTAGTTGTGGCAAGCGGGGGCCACTCTTCATCGCGGTACACGGGCCTCTCACTATCGTGGCCTCTCTTGTTGCGGAGCACAGGCTCCAGACGCGCAGGCTCAGTAGTTGTGGCTCACGGGCCCAGTTGCTCCATGGCATGTGGGATCTTCCCAGACCAGGGCTCGAACCCATGTCCCCTGCATTAGCAGGCAGA
>NC_041219.1:37554695-37565602 GCF_002837175.3 Physeter macrocephalus | reverse complement strand
GTGCCTGTGTTCTGGTGGATGAGGCTGGATCTTGTCTTTCTGGTGGGCAGGTCCATGTCTGGTGGTTTGTTTTGGGGTGTCTGTGGCCTTATTATGATTTTAGGCAGCCTCTCTGCTAATGGATTGGGTTGTGTTCCTCTCTTGCTAGTTGTTTGGCATAGGGTGTCCAGCACTGTAGCTTGCTGGTCGTTGAGTGAAGCTGGGTTCACTCAACAATGGGTTCACTCACAATGCCAGTGAAGCTGGCATTGAGATGGAGATCTCTGGGAGGTTTTTGCTATTTGATACTACATGGAGCTGGGAGGTCTCTTGTGGACCAGTGTCCTGAAGTTGGCTCTCCCACCTCAGAGGCACAGCCCTGATGCCTGGCTGGAGCACCAAGAACCTTTCATCCACATGGCTCAGAATAAAAGGGAGAAAACATAGAAAGAAAGAAAGAAAAAGAAAGAAATAAAAGAAAGAAAGAAGTAAAGAAGGAAAGGAAGGAAGGAAGGAAAGAAGATAAAATAAAGTAAAATGAAATAGTTATTAAAATAAAAAATAATTATTAAGAAAAGAAGTTTAAAAAGTAAAAAAAAAAAAAAAAAAAAGATGGACAGAACCCTAGGACAAATGGTAAAAGCAAAGCTATACATACAAAATCACATACAGAAGCATGTACATACACACTCACAAAAAGAGAAAAGGGGAAAAAAAAATATCTTTGCTCCCAAATCCACCTCCTCAATTTGGGATGATTCGTTGTCTATTCAGGTATTCCACAGAGGCAGGGTACATCAGGTTGATTGTGGAGATTTAATCCGCTGCTCCTGAGCCTACTCGCAGAAATTTCCCTTTCTCTTCTTTGTTCGCCCAGCTCCCGGGGTTCAGCTTTGGATTTGGACCCGCCTCTTAAGTGTAGGTCGCCTGAGGGCGTCTGCTCTTTGCTCAGACAGGACGGGGTTAAAGGAGCAGCTGATTCGGGGGCTCTGGCTCACTCAGGCCGGGGGGAGGGAGGGGTACCGATGCGGGGCGAGCCTGCGGTGGCAGAGGCCAGCATGACGTTGCACCAGCCTGAGATGCGCCGTGCGTTCTTCTGGGGAAGTTGTCCCTGGATCACGGGACCCTGGCAGTGGCGGGCTGCACAGGCTCCCGGGAGGGGAGGTGTGGATAGTGACCTGTGCTCGCACACAGGCTTCTTGGCGGCTGGAGCAGCAGCCTTAGCGTCTCATGCCTGTCTCTGGGGTCCGCCCTGATAGGCACGGCTCATGCCCATCTCTGAAGCTCGTTTAGGCGGTGCTCTGAATACCCCTCTCCTTGCGCACCCTGGAACAATGGTCTCTCGCCTCTTAGGCAGGTCCAGACTTTTTCCCGGACTCCCTCCCGGCTAGCTGTGGCACACTAGCCCCCTTCAGGCTATGTTCACACAGCCAACCCCAGTCCTCTCCCTGGGATCTGACCTCCGAAGCCCAAGCCTCAGCTCCCAGCCCCCGCCCGCCCCACGGGTGAGCAGACAAGCCTCTCGGGCTGGTGAGTGCTGGTTGGCACCGATCCTCTTGCGGGAATCTCTCCGCTTTGCCCTCCGCACCCCTGTTACTGCGCTGTCCTCCACGGCTCCGAAGCTTCCCCCCTCCGCCACCCGCAGTCTCCGCCCGCGAAGGGGCTCCTAGTGTGTGGAAACCTTTCTTCCTTCACAGCTCCCTCCCAGAGGTGCAGGTCCCGTCCCTATTCTTTGTCTCTGTTTTTTCTTTTTTCTTTTGCCCTCCCCAGGTAGCTGGGGAGTTTCTTGCCTTTTGGGAGGTCTGAGGTCTTCTGGCAGCATTCAGTAGGTTTCTATAGGAGCTGTTCCACATGTAGATGTATTTCTGATGTATTTTTGGAAAGGAAGGTGATCTCCGCGTCATGCTCTTCCGCCATCTTGAAGCTACCAGAAAACTTCTTTTCTATGTGCCCTTCCTCTATTCCCTTCTTTAGAATTTACTGGTATTATTTTTTTCTGTCTCCTTCCACTGACATTAAATGCATGTACATTCATATATATATATATGCTAGTATATATGTGTGTGTGTGTGTGTGTGTATTCACTAAAAAACACAAGCAAAAAATATCCTATAATGCTGCTCTTCACCCTGCTCTTCTTAATTTATCTTGGAGCTTCCTTATAGATACACACAGATTTACAAATTCTTCTCTGGAGAGTTCTATTGTTATGTTCTATTGCAAAGATATATCATTGTTTTTCTACCAAGTGACCTAATGAAGGAGATTTAAAGTACCTCAAATCTTTTGTGATTATGAACAATGATGAAGTTGACTCATTATATGTATGTACTTGAACTCACGTTCAACTTTATTTGTAGGATAAAGTCCTTGAAGTAGAGTTTTGAGTTGAAAATTATGTGCATTTTACATTTGATAGATATTGCTGAATTCCCCCAAAGAAGTTAAACCTTTACGTTCTCACCAATAGTGTAATGGAGTGCTTATTTCCTTATACTCTTACCGACGGAGTATTATCCAACTTTTTGAACTTTACCAATCTCACAGAAGAAAATTCATCACCTTTTAATTTGCATTTTTAAAATTATGAGTGAGGTTGGTCCCTGGGTCATATGTCTAAAAGTGAATGGGTTTAGTTTTTTTAAACTAAGTTAAAATGAGAAACAAATCTTCTCCAGCTCTGGGGTATATAAGTTTTTTAAAAATTGCATAAGCTTCTTTTACCAATTAGTTATTTTTAAACTTTTTCTGTTTATTTTTAAGTTAGGACCCTATGGATGTATTTCTCAACTTGTTTATTCTTTTTTTTAAATTTAATTTTATTTATTTTTCTTTTTTTTAAGTTTCATTTTTGTCCTTTTGGACATTAATATATTTTTAGGTTTCAAGTATAGGACATATGTAAGCAATCTGACATTATGTTTGAGGTATGGGTGCTTACCTAAGATTCTGGGTATTGACAGACATGTAAAATTAGGTAAGATTAGAAGTTGATTTCCTGTAGGGAGGATTCTTGTGGAGAGGTTTAGCAGTGCATAATAATCTACATAGCCTCAGAGGACATGTCTGTATTGTGGCAAAATTTATAAGTAGGTGAAATTTATTTGGGGCACTGACTGCCTCAGCATCCCCCTTTCTGGACTTTTTTTTTTTTTTTTGGCATTACCTCTTCCTGACAGGAAAATTAACGGATAATATATCTTGGTGTTATAGCTAGTAAACCCTCAATATTGTTATTTATTACTATGTACAGGCATGGTCCTGAGCACAAACATATGAGGTAGGTACACTTATGACCCTATTTTAGATGAATAAAGTAAAGCATAGTTTTGCTCAAGTCATACAGTAAAAATAGTAGTATCAGAATTGCAACTCAGGTAATCTGATTCCAGAGCCCTTTTCTTTGACTAACGTGCTGTACTGTTTCTCACTATTCTCGTATTTCCCAAACTGTGTGTCTGGACACCCCAGGGTTGCTGTGGGATATGTTAAATTTTTGAGGGAAACACAGTGACATCTCTTGGACACTCTACAGACCACTGACTCGAGGTGGTTCAACATATCAGCATTAGATCACACTCCATCTGACATACCTCTGCAAAGCTACATTTTCAGCAGTGCTGGGAAAAAAAGCAAGTGTCACACAAAAATCAGCACAGAACAAGAAATGAAGGCGGTAGTTTCCAAATTCCAAGGTTTGAGACACTGTGCAGTGCCCAAGAGATACACACATCCTGTTAGTAAGTACTTGTGGTTACATGACTTAAAAATATGATTTATTCTTTCAATTTATTTGTGTTATTTCTTCAGATGGCTACCAAGTTGTTAGGAAATAAATACTTATTAAATTGTTTGGACCTAGCTACTTAGTAGGACTGTTAGATATTTCTTTTGGCCTAGGGATGTCATGGAAACATTTCTGAGACACTACAGGTGCTGTGAGCTGAGAAAGTTTGAGAACTTCTGAAAGCCCACCTCTACAGGTGTAGAGAGAAGAATGCAGAATATATTGGGCATGAGGTTGGAAATCAATACGTGATAGTTCTTATTGTTATATCAATGCTAAGGTGTAAGTGTTTTCATAGTAATTCTCACAGGAGCATTTGATTTGAATTGAACTTGGAAAGGGTGGTAGTAACCCAAAGGAATGCATCCCAACAGATCCAAAGTGGGATGGCAGTGACTGATAGAGAAATTTGGATATTCTGGTGTTTATAAAATTGTATAGGTAGGTGTCTTAATATTGTGACCTAGGTAATCCCAAATTATGTCTAATGTGATAAAAAACAATACATATCTCGTAAGTTTGTTGTGAAGATTAAATGATTAAGCCTAGAACAGTGCCTGGCACTAACAAGCAATCAGTGAATGTTGACTGTTGTTAATATTTATTATTATTATTATCTGTTGTTATTCATCACCGTCATCTCTGAAGGATTCATATTCCACTAGCACAGCAGAATTCTTACCTATCATAAAACATGGACAAAATTGTTTGTTAGTTTTTTGACATGTTAAGGAATCTGAGAGGCTACTGGACCCCGAGTGCTGTTTTTAGGCCCATCCTTAATTGACTTGAACCGTGGAGGGATTCCCTTGTAAAACTGTTAAACCAGGTTTTTACCAAAAACTGGTCTGATAAACATTTCCTAAAGCTTCTTTAGGCCCTAGTTCTGCACCTATTTGGAACAGCCTCTAGGGGAACTTTGGGGACAAATTGAAATTTTCTTTCATTTATCCGATGGATTTGTCTTACTTTTCTCACCTGTCTTGGTGTTGGTGACAAGACTGTATTCTTGATATTTTTTTGGCATAAATTAATATGCTTAGTCCCTAAAGTCTCCTTTGGGACAATCACCTCTTAATAACACTTGTAAAATAGCATTTTGTGTTATTCAGTCATTTGTATGGTCTTTTCAGTTTATAAAGTACTTTAATATCTCTTGTTTTCATTATTATGGTATTTCCTCATAGGCTAGACAGGGCAGGTAGTATCTTCATTTCATGGATGAAGAAACTGAGATCAGAATGGTACGTAACTCATCCAGGATCACACAGCCAGGTTATGACAGATCCGTGCCTAGAATAAGAAATTTTCTTATTTCCAATTTAGTGCTCTTTTATGATCCTGTGCTCTGCAGCCTCTTGCCTCACACCCTAAAATGGGGAGCGGAACATGGGATGACTCAGAACTCCTGGGGTCAATTCTAGGTCCCATTTTTTGATCTTGGGAAAATCATTTTAACTTCTCTGAATGCTTATTTCTTCATTTGTGAAATGAGCTAATAATATTACTGTAATTTTCCTGTGGGTTGGTTGTAATTAGTGTTGGAACCAAGATTCAAATACAGATTATCTGGTTCTTGGATCTGTGTTTTTAACCACTAGTTACACTGACTCTTGCCATCATAAAGAGATACAGTAGACTTTAAGAGTAACAGAGTTGTGTAGCAAGCTAGATGTACTATGAGATATAGTGAGTGTATCAGCTATTACTTCCAACTCTAACAGAATTTCTAAAGTAACTCAAGGTTTTAGAACTCTGGAGAATGGCTTAAGCTAAATGTTCACTGATTAAGCGACCTGTGTAGTTATTCAAAATGTAGATGCAACATCGGAAAAAAGGCTGAGATTTTTAGAAATCTTTATTCTAAAGTGTTTTTTAAAGGGTGTCAGAAAATTCTATTTTTTTTGTTTTCTTACAGCACTGGGAGGTGTTCAAAAAAGTAACAGAAGTTTTCATCTTAGTTCCTGCACTTCTTGGTCTCAAAGGGAACTTGGAAATGACATTGGCATCCAGATTATCCACCGCAGTAAGTTTTTTCCTATACATAAACATATACTGTTTTATCTATACATAAACATATACTGTTTCTCTCTATTGAGGAGAACTTGCACCAGGAAAATAATTTTCTCCCCTGTCTACTGGTAAATTTCTGAACCTCAGGGCTATGCTAAGTAGTTATGCCTGTTAATCATGCCCTGAAAGCTCCCTGGGTTGTCTAATCTGGGGATTATAGGCCTTCCTTTATCCTGAGAAGAAGTAGTATTCTTGCCCCCTTTCATTCCAGGGCGTTCTGGCAATTATCATCAGTGCTTAAAACATGGGGCAAGTCAGATATTGAGATTCTTTATGGTTCGATGGTAAATTGTTATTTAAACTTTTTGTGATTGTAAAAGTAATACATGTTTATTATACAAACTGCAGGAAAGGGAAAAAAGGATCAAGAAGAAAATTTAAAACTACCCCCAATTATTTACCTAGACATAGTCACTATTAATATTTTCATATAGATCCTTCTATACTTGGATATCTCTACCTATGCATAGGTATATCATAAAGTAGATACATACTGTATATTCTAAAAATAAGAACTGGAATCATATATATTCTCTTTTATAATCTGTGATATCCCTTTGTAGATATATCATGATTATCTTTCCATATCAATAAATGTAGACCTATCATTATTTTTATTGGCTGTGTATTTTTCTGTTGCATAGTTCTACCACGGTTTAATCCATCATCTGTTATTGAATATATAGGTTCTTTTTAATGTTTTGCTGTTATAAACAATGTTGTAATGAATATTCTTATACATACAGTTTCACATTCTTTTCTTATTTCTTTTGGGCAAATTCTAGGATTGTAATTACTGTACAGGAAAAAAAAAAGTATACTTTTAAGGCTTTAGCCGCATATTGCAGAATTGTCATCCATAAAGGTTAAACACTTTTGAAAATACTGCCACCAGCACAGGGTTCTGAGGTTTTTTAGTAGCCGAAAAGGACATTGTTTTCTCACTATAACATTCTTTGGGGGTTCACCATTGTGGAACCAAGTTATGATTAAAACCATGTAGCTAGTGGGGTTCACTTCAATGAGCCAGCAGCCCATGGAACGTTAGCCAAAAATTAACTAAGCCATCATTACTAATTGCAGTGCTGTTAGTATATGAAGTTTGTTTCTTTCCTTAAAGAAGGTACAACAAATGAATCTATGAACTAGGAAAAAACATTTGTGTATCTAAAGGTAACCAAGATGTGGAAGCTGAACAACCATGTTGTTGATGGGAGGCCTCTTTCACTCCTCTTCCCCTCTCCCCATTTTTCCCCAGGCAGCTGTGAGTTCCCTAAGGTTTCTTGAGTGAAGCAGATGCTTGGAAAGGAAATGCATTAAATAATGTTTTATTAACATTATTATTGGCTTGCTCAATTAAGAGAAAATGCTACATATGCCCTATGGAAATTTCTAAGCCCTTTCCTTACATATAAAAGGTCATATAGCCATACTCTGCCCAGGCAATAATGAAGTATTGGGTGTTAGTGAGCTCTCATAATGTGCCAGCACTGTGCTAACTGCTTAACAAGGATGTCTCTTAACAACCCTATGAGATAAACACTATTCCTGTTTTACAGAGGAGGAACTGAGGCTTTGAACAGTTGAGTGATGAAGGGTGATTCCTGAGAGCTATTTTATGTTAGGTGGTTAGGGAAGACTTCTTTGAGAGATGGTGTGTAAGCTGGAGCCTGAATAATAAAAGTGAGTCAGCCATATCAAAATCTTGGAAAAGACCATTCCAGGTTACATTGTATCTAATCAGTGTAATGATGTTAGTGTAATAATGTCAAATATTTATAAGCGTTCTGTACAGATTCACTTTCACAGTTGAGCCTGTGTAACTGTATGTCTATGTAGTAAACAGAGGCCCATGTAACCGTATGTCTATGTAGTTTAAAATTAAACAACAAGCTTACAAATTAAAAAAAACTTCTAGGGACTTTCCTTTCCTGGTGGCACAGTGGTTAGGAATCCACCTGCCAATGCAGGGGACACGGGTTCGAGCCCTGGTCTGGAAGATCCCACATGCCGCAGAGAAACTAAGCCCACGTGCCACATGTACTTAGCCTGAGCTCTAGAGCCCGCGAGCCACAACTACTGAACCCCCATGCCACAAATACTGAAGCCCGTGCACCTAGAGCCCGTGCTCTGCCACGAAGAGTAGCCCCCGCTCGCCACACTAGGGAGAAAGCCTGCACGCAGCAACAGAAACCCAATGCAGCCCTAAATAAAGAAATTAATTAATTAATTTTTTAAAAAAAATCTCTGTCTTTCTGCCTTGGCAAATACAGTATATCCTTTGATGATCTGAAAGTCCAAGATCAAATTTAGAATTCTTGGACTTCTTGGGTTCTATTTTGGAACATAGTGATATGGAGAGAGCCAGCCCCTGGTCTGACACCTGCCCGCTTCCTTCTCCACCCTTGGCCCTATGTCCTGCACTTTGAAAGACCTCACACATACCTCACACCTCACGTTCATCTATACCCCCAACAAACATCCAGCCCTTGAGTGCTCCTTGGCTTGGGCATGCACCAGTGGTGGCATGGTCTGCCTTCAGGAAGATTGGCTTCAGGAAGAGGCCATTGGGCTCTAGGCCATTTAGTCGGGGAGCTTTATGATCCCAGGTATCTGGAGTGTGGCCTAGAAGGGGAAGAGACACAGCTTCGAGTGGGCACACTGCTTGGGCCCTATGCACTCTTCATCCTAAGGAATGGGGCATAGCTAAAGGAGGGCCAAAGTGGGGCCAAAGTGGGGCCTTCTAAGCCATGGGTCTCAGAGCTGAAGTCCCTCTTACAGAATTAGAGAACTACCAATTCTAGATTCCAGGAGTGAAAACTGCTCTTGGCCTAAGGAAAATTATATGACATAGAAGAGATTTAGAAGCTTCCTTAGAAGCTTCCTTGTGATGTACTTCTGCAAGATATTAAAACAGGATGGAAAAGTTATATATTAAGAAGGGTTGCTTGAACAAAATAGCCGTAATATTATACTCTGAAAGTAGCAGTCACAGGACTTACTAATAACCAGTGGTTGCCTACAGAGAAAGCAGTTCTTTTATTGTAACCATCTTAAGTAACCAAATGGCTCTACCTTGAAGTATACAAGTATCTCTTACATGATATCTGTCCTATCATTCTGCTCTTGAGAAGATACTGAAATTGGCGTGAATGCAATAAAAGCTGAGATATAAATGGAAATTCACTACTTTTTGGTGTCTTAGAAGCCAGTCACATGGCTCCATTGTTACACTTTTAGATCCAAGGTTTAAATGCAAATTTTTCTCAAGTGATCATGTGAAGCAGTAAGTATGTGTAAAAACATTAAAATTTAAAATGTGTTAGGACAATACCCTTTGACTCATCTGAAAATATTTAGAAAGCATCATCATCAAGCAATATACAAAATTTCAGTTTATGCAATTATTTCAATGAAATTGCATCATCACTATTAACCAAAATGTCAAACCTGGGAATTAAAGAGGATATAAGTCCTTTATCAATTATATTTCTTTCCTAATATAATATTTAGGAAAGAAAGCCTACTAATTTGATAACACCATCATTCTCAGCAGTATCTAGACTGGCAAAAGTAGCCAAAAACATTCTTGATTGTCTAATGACTCCATTTGAAAGTGGGCATCTATATAGTATTACAAATATGAAGTATAGTGACCACAGGATCAATCTAGCAGCCCTCAGTGCTAAGAACTTATTTCTCAAAAATGTAATAATAAGATGGTAATAAGATTTTTAAAATTTGATTAAATTTCACATTTGTTCTAATCTCCTAGAAGTTCTCATATAATGGTGACATTGGTGTCAGCTGAATATTGATTTTTACACTTGGCCATTTGGCATCCAACTGGAATGTGTGTCTAGTATGCCTCTAGCTTTTGTCTTCAAAAACAAAACAAAAACTTTCATGTAGTTTTACTAAGGTTTTCAAAGTTAGTGAAATTACATGCATGTGTTCCATCTGCCATCTTTTCCCAGTGATCTACCCTTGCATTATGTTTTGTTTTTGTTTTTTTTTTTGTGGTACGCGGGCCTCTCACCGCTGCGGCCCCTCCCGCCGCGGAGCACAGGCTCCGGACGCGCAGGCCCAGCGGCCATGGCCCACGGGCCCAGCTGCCCGCGGCACGCGGGACCCTCCCGGACCGGGGCATGAACCCGCGTCCCCCGCACCGGCAGGCGGACTCCCAACCACTGCGCCACCAGGGAAGCCCTTGCATTATGTTTTAAGAGCTGATGGGTTACCTAGTTAGAACTCAATCCAAGAGGCTTTTTTGACAGGAGAGGAGAATAAAGAAGAGGTCTTGAAGAACAAGAGTGGCAACATTTAAGGGAGAAGAAGGTTATTAGAATGAGAGTTAAAAGGTGGCTTTAGTTACATTTTGTTAGAAAATGAACTTTGTTCTGATATAGTTAGGCATACCAACATTTAAGCAACTTGATAACTTTGCCAGGAAAACTGAAATTTTGGCTAACTTACCTGGAAGAAAATATTTCTAAAAGCAACATTCTTGAGCATTACCCAGCATTTGTTTAGATTCAAATAACAGATTAAACATGCCAGTCCATTTTGAAATAAGCCATGCTGTAGGGAATCTGGTTAAAAAAGAATATGCTGCAAATTAAATTGTTTAATTTGATTACGTATTACCATTAAAGCTGAATTTAATCTTAATCTTTTTATTTGAACTTGATGTTGTTGTGGTGCCTGTATTTTATATTAGATATTTTTATCAAATGTCTGATTATATTTATTTGTCTGTTCATATTTAAGACAGGAGAGCTCCAAAGCTGATTAGAAGCTCAGCTCATGGTATTCACTGCAGGGTCATCTAGCTGGACCTTTCTTTGGGGTGATGGGATGGAGTCGCTATTTTCCATAGGTCAAGAATTGGGTCACTGATTATAAGATATCTGAGCCGTAAACTAAAGGAATTACTCAGTTCTCTAAGCACTTAAAACACCATAAACGGGGCTTCCCTGGTGGCGCAGTGGTTGCGCGTCCGCCTGCCGATGCAGGGGAACCGGGTTCGCGCCCCGGTCTGGGAGGATCCCACATGCCGCGGAGCGGC
>NC_041219.1:37510528-37554631 GCF_002837175.3 Physeter macrocephalus | reverse complement strand
AGCCATGGCCGCTGAGCCTCCGCGTCCGGAGCCTGTGCTCCGCAACGGGAGAGGCCACAGCAGTGAGAGGCCCGCATACCACAAAAAAACAAAAAACAAACAAACAAACAAAAAAAACCACCATAAACTAGATGAATATACCGTGTTATCATGGCTTGATGCCATGAGTTACTACTTTTCCATCTACTGATTTGTTTACTTTTATTTTTTGAGGCTATTTGAGATAAGAATGTCCCCTTTATTGCCAGAGCCAGAGACAGGACTGTTGTTGATTTGTAGTATTAGTGGTTCTCAAAATGTGTCCTTCTGAACAGCAGCATCAGCCCCACTCCAAGGCTACTGAATCAGAAACTCTGGGGTGTGGCTCAACATCTGTATTTTAACAATCTTTCCAGATGATTCTGATACACATCAAAGTTTGAGAACCACTGTGTTACATGAACAGCATGGAGGCCGATACGGCTGGGACCAAGTGAGAGAGGGGGAAAATCACAGGGTGTGAGATCACCTGTGGGTCATTGTGAGGACGTGGGTTATTGTGTGAAATGGGAAGCCTTTGGAAGGTTTTGAACAGTTGAGTGATGTGATTTGATAGCTATTTTTAACAGATTGTTTTGACTGTTGTGTTGAGACAGAGCTATAAGAGGCCAAAGACCAAAGCAGGGAGGCAAGTTGAGAGTCTGTTGGAATAATACTGCAGGCCAGAGATGAGGTTGGCTTGGATCAGGGTGGGGTAGTAACGGGATGTAGTGAGACATAGTTGAAGTCCAGAACTCATTTTCAAAGAGAGTTGTCAGAATTGGCTGATTGATTAGCTGAAATTAAAGACTAGGAGTTGTCACTTGAAATTTTCTCTGGATCTGAGAGGGGTAAAAGTAACCAAATTAGAAGATGGAAAGTGAGTAACTTGTGGCATCAGGCTAAGCTGACATGGTATATTCATCTAGTTTGTGGTGTTTTAATTGCTTAGAGAAATTGATCTCAAGTTTCCTAGGCAGAGTACTACCATTCTGATAAGAGTGCTGGAGAATCATTGTCAGCTGTATTCCAGCTCTGATGCTCTATTTGCTATTAAAGCAGTTCTGGGTTAATGACTTCTCAACAACAAAAACCCCAAAGCCTCACCTTCTAGAGACCCTTCACTGGCTGTTCTCTACTTGAAATTTTTATTACCCTTGACTTTGAGACCCCACACTCTCCTCACTCACCTCTTTCATGGTTTCTTCTTAGTTTACTTTTTTCTTTGCTCATCCTCTTGATTTGAGGTTTTCTTGAAGTTTTAGTACCTTTGTCTTACATGTTCTCCATCAGTAATTTCGTGTAGTCCACCACTCCTGGCACGTTGTTGACTCTCAGATTTGTATCTCCGGTCTCTTTCCTGTCCTCCGGAGCTGATTACACCACTCACTACATTCAAAATTAAACTCATTATCTTCTCTCACTCTAACTGTGCTTTCTACCATTCTTGTCAGTTTATTAATGTTACCAATCACCTCCCCTCTCTCTATCTAGTTAACTCTCTAGACTGTCAGTTCCACTTGTGAAATCCTCTTCCTTTTCCCTTATGCCCCACCTGCCACCACCTTAATTTAGTTGCCTATTGTCTCTAATTGGGATGCTGTAGCAGATTTCTAACTGTAGTCCCTTGTTCCAGGGAGAAGGAAGGATGAGTATAATTTTTTTTTAAACTTAAAACAAGCACAATTTGAAAGTCAGCTCTTTCATCTATGGTCAAAATATAATTCTTTTAAAAATTTTACAATTTTTTTTTCATTTGTGAAAGTAGGAGTAAAAATCATTATAACTATACAATGCCAGTTTATGGTTACTTTAATCTTTTTGCTCCATTAAAGTCTTTTCTCATTTTTATGACTGTCTGCAGTAGAATCAGGTTAAACAAGGTTATAGGACTTTTTTTCTTTTTTTTTCTTTTTTTTTTTTTGCGGTCCGCGGGCCTCTCACTGTTGTGGCCTCTCCCGTTGCGGAGCACAGGCTCCGGACGCGCAGGCTCAGCGGCCATGGCTCACGGGCCCAGCCGCTCCGCGGCATGTGGGATCTTCCCGGACCGGGGCACGAACCCATGTCCCCTGCATCGGCAGGCGGACTCTCAACCACTGCGCCACCAGGGAAGCCCAGCTTATAGGATTTTAAGGAAGGCCTATAAAGATAGAGAACTTAAGACATAAGATATCAGATACAGCCTACTTACCCAATTTGTTGAAGGTCAGTTGTATTTCAAATTTGTTATTCTATGAAGCTAAAGATTAGATGTTCACAGATAAAAACGATATTCCAATAAAGTATGTTTCCTGTTTTAACAAGGGAGATTTAAAAATGAATCCAAATCAACTTTATCTCTCCCTCTTTTACTTCAGTCAAAATTTATTTCTAAAGGTATAATGATTAACTTGAATAATTTTTCCTAGATTTTTATCTTTTCAACAGTAGATATATGTTATAGTAGTATGTTATCTACTATGTTATAGTCGATATTCTTACAGATATATAACAGTAGTATATAATTGAAAAATAAACCAAGTACAGTGATTCTATAAATTGCTGGGTTTAAGTTCTGTTATCTGAGGTCTAAAATTTTTTTAGGATTTTTTTAAAAAAGTCTTTAAAACTATTTTCCAGGAGTAAATTGCCTAGCACTTTTCCACTCTAGGCAAAAGTGATTTTTGTTGCCTCAAACCTTGATTCTCTGAAATTACTTTGAAACATTCTACCTTTTTAATTCATTAATTGAAAAAATATTTTTGAACCCTTTCTATATGCCAAGCACTACTCCGTGTGCTAGGGACTCTGCAATAAACAAACCAGAAAATGTTCCTGCCTTCATTGAGCTCACATTCCAGTGGAGGCATGTGAAGTTGGAAAAAACCTCTTTCCCTAATAATTTTACATTAGACTTCCCATTCAAACTGTGAAACGTCTAAAATCAAAAAAATAGAGCCCCCAATAATGATGTTAATAACTATGGCACAATTTAGGTACCATCACAGTCTCAGTATTATTTCCTAAATTTGGCATAATTCTAAATTATATGTGTTCTTGTCATATCCTGATTATTAAATACAAATGAGATTGCATATTTCTATTGTTCTTAATTTTGAGGTATGTTTCTTAAGTTATGAATACCAACCCATAGTCATAGCTGTGTGGAGTGGAACTGCTTAAGTTTAATCTGGAACTGTTTCAACTAGATTTTTAGCTCTCTCCCTTCTTTGGAGCTTTATTGAGGTATAATTGACATTCAAGAAACCACACAAATTCAGTCTTAATTTGATGAGTTTCAGTACACAGTATGTACCTGTGAAACCATCACCACAATCAAGACTGTGAACAGATGCATCACCCCTGTACATTCAGAAAGATATTAGGGTGTGTGTGTGTGCACGCACGTGTTTTAGTATATTGTTTTATTATCAAATATTTCAAGCATGTAAAATTCTAATAGCGTTCCCAATCCAGTTAATGGCAGAATAAAGTGGTTGAGTGAAACTTCCCAGAGAATAACATTTACAAAATCTGGATAATAAATTATTTGCAGGCAATGGAAAGTCATCAAAAGTAGGTAGAAACTAGAGTTTACCCCTAGAAGACCATAACTACAGTGGGTAATAGTTGCAAAGTTTGTGGCTTTTTTTGCTTGATGGAATTCCCCAATCCTTGGGTCTCATGTGGTAGAAAACCCACAGTCTTACCAGCTTGAGGTGGCAAAGGTCAGGGAGTCTAGCAAACGAAAAAAAAAGAAGAAGAAGAAAAGTAGGCAGAGATGTGAGAGGGTCCCATACTTGAAAGACAAACACACTGGCTAAAATTTATGAGTTTTTGCATTTTTGACTAAGTGCCTTCTGTTACTATGCACAGCTATAGTGGCAGAAAAGTGAAGTTTTGTTGGCTTGAATTATCAGATAACAGAGCTTGGAGGTGACAGAGCAGGTGGAAATTTATGGGGAAATCCCAGCAGCAGAGAACTGCAGAGAGGATGAGCCCCAAAATCTGAGTATTAATTCTCTTCAAATCTTTGGCTGACCATTTAACTACACAGATGCAGGGGAGATCCCCAAAAGGCTGGACTAAAAGTTGGTAGCTGAAGGAACCAAGCAGAGATATGAGCTGCTCCACATTGTGGAAGAGACAACAGTTTGTAGTTTGAGTCTAGGCAAATTAACTGCCTATTAGAAGGAAAATCCAGTTATCCTCAGAAGAACATAGCATTATCCAGAGTTATTATAACATATGATTACACTGTCTAGTTTTCTACTGAAATCACTAGATGTGGAAAGAAACACAAAAGTGTGATTCATATTCAGTCAATGGAAAGTGACTCAAAGTGGGCCTGGATGTTGGATTTAACAAAATCTTCCAAAACAACTAGTAGAAATATGTTCAAAGAACTAAAGGGAAAAAATGTTCAAAGAATTAAACAAACGTGTCTTAATGAGTGAATGTATCAGATTGGTGATAGCAGAAGAAAGAATTCATGAACTTGAAGATAGATCAATAGAAATTATTCAATATGAAAAATTGAGAGGAAAAAATTGAATAAATATAAATAAAGCCTTGGATATCTGACAATATAATGATGTTAAACATATATGTGATATATTGGTATACTAAATATGGTAAAATTTTAGTATTTGACAAAACCGGGTAGTGGGAATATAAATGTTATTTTTTAAAAGCATAAAAGCAATTACTGCTGAATGAAATTATCTTTTTAAAATTAAACTTTATTGAAGTATAATTTACATGTAATAATATATGCCCATATTAAGCGTACAGTTTGATGAGTTTTGACAAATATATTATATGTGTAACTATCACCACAAACAAGATATAGAATATTTCCCTCACCCCAAAAAGTTCCCTTATGCTCCTTTGCTGTTAATCGCACTACCAGGTAATCCCTCTGGTCTCAGGTAATCACTGCCCTTTCAGTCACTAGTTAGGATTTCATATAAATAGTATCATAATTTTTCTCATTGATTATTTGAATAACAGTGTTTGCCAGGTTTCTCCATTACAAAGTTACATTTTTCCTCTTGATATATTACTAAATAACCTGTAGGAAGGTACTTTGAGACTGCAGACATATCCTGTTACTTAACAAACTTTAGCCAATTATCTTAGCATATATTAATGATTTTTGTCTGAATCCATGTTTACATTGAAGGCTGCTGAATTGTCATTTTCTAACTGTTATTCCTTCTACATTTATTACTTAGCATTCTACTAAGGAAAAGATCTCCCTGTCTTTCTTATCTCCCTCTCTCCCTCTCTTCCTCCCTCCCTCTCTCTCTCCCTCCTCTCCCTTACCTCTATCTATCTATCTACCTATCATCTATCTATCTGTCCATCCATCCATCCACCCACTCTCAGTATGGACTCAATAGACTCTTATTCTATTCAATGGGTCATAATCCATTACTGCTGTTATTCATTCTGATGCCCAGATTGTCTCAGATTTGGCTAGGGGGAAGCCCTTTCAAACTGAATGGTTCCTGTGTTGTTTTGACATGCCCTTATTATGTTTTGAGCACTTTGTTACTTTCTGGCACAAGATATTCCAGGCTCATCTTATACTTTCCCTGTCCCAGCCCTGGAACCAGCCATTTCTCTAAGGAGCCTGGTTTTAGTGGGGAATAGTAGTATTTAGAGATTTTAGACTTTTTAAGCTGAGTAGTTCCTTACTACTTTTAGATTCCATGTTTATGGTATTTTCTTCTATCATTTTAACTGATATTTTTAAAGGACTTTATGCTTATTTATTTTATGTAATAAAGTTTAACATCATAACTACCCAAGAAGTACCATTTGCACTAACACTAATATTTTACAGGACAGTTTGCATATTTCTAAATTTGATTTGTGGTCTTCATGAGAGAGGTCATTTAGTCAAATCTTCATACTTTGTGCAAGACTGCCAGTGTGTCCTTCTAGATAGATGAGAATCAACCTGTTTTAAAACTTCAGAAGAGCAGATTTTACAGCCTCTGGGGAAAACGTACCAATAATCAGTGGCTAACACTCAAGGATTATATGCATTTTATGCTCACTTCTCTAAAGGGAAACATTTTTTTCCTAAAAGCCTTTCCCCACTTTCTTCCCATTTCTTTGTTTTCCTTCTACTCCTCCCACTTTTTTATTCTTCCTGTTATTCTCTTCCAAATGTTTAGTGTCTTACTGGATTTAGGCCATTTTTTTAGCTACCCTCCAGTTCCTTATATTTTTAGAGTGGTCTTAGTTTATATGATGATTTTCATCTTAATACTCTGTGAATTTTAATGTTATTTATGTTGTAGGACCTACATTTAGACAAAAAGCTGAGATTATTTCTTTTTCTAGTTGCCAGTGTTTTAATTCACCAATTAATGTTTTTAAATAAAATTTCTCATTATACCAGTACTATTTTTTCAGTGATGAAAATTTGAAAAATTCTCTAAAGAGCAAAGAAGAAAATAAAAATCATCCATAGACTCATCACCCAGAAATAACAATAGTTTTTTTTAATATACCTATTTTTTGAGCTCAGACGTAGAGAATGGACTTGAGGACATGGGGAGGGGGAAGGGTAAGCTGGGATGAAGCGAGAGAATAGCAATGACATACGTACACTACCAAATGCAAAATAGATAGCTAGTGGGAAGCAGCCGCATAGCACAGGGAGATCAGCTTGGTGCTTTGTGACCACCTAGAGGGGTGGGAGGGAGGCGCAAGAGGGAGGGGATATGGGGATATATGTATACATATAGCTGATTCACTTTGTTATACAGCAGAAACTAATGCAACATTGTAAAACAATTATACTCCAATAAAGATGTTTAAAAAAATTTAAAAATAAAGACTAATACTTCAATGGAGACTTTCAGTACCCTTGTTTCAAGTATTTACATATTAAATGTACATTTTCTAGTATCAATTATAGTAGCTATATTTGTATAACTGTATTTGTGTATATATAACAATTATAATAACTATATTTGTATTTATATTTCAAGGTCATCGCAACCCGCTTTTATCTTTAGCCCCAATAAATCTTGGGTCCTACCCGTAACTCATGTACTTGAGGGTCAGACAAATAACATACACATTTATGGAGGGGAAGGGTGTAGGGATTATTAAAAGTAGAGACTGCAGACTCCACCTAAAGGCATTCACATTCAGAAAGTTAAAACCACTGTGTTGGCCAAACAGAGCACATCTTCAGGCTGTTGGCTATCTCAGCTCTACTCTTTGCTAAAAGACTAGTTAGTATATCTGCAGAAATAGTGGCCTGTTTTTCTGGTACTGTAAGATAGATGGAATTTAAATAAATCTGGATTACACAGAAGTCTTTATCAGATCTTGCCCTAATGTGCTTTATCACCTTTCAAGTTCTTAGTTTCTCTAGCTGAGCACCATTAGGTCAACTAATCTAATAAAAATAGATCCAGCAAAGGCCTTTAGATAGAACATTCATGCTTCTCCCTCTCTACTCTGAAAAAATATAGATAGTTCACATTAATCCTAGGCTCTGGACAGTAGGGTGGGTTAGCCCGCGTCTTGGTACAGTTTTTACAAGTTGGAGGCAACTCGGGTCAATTTTCTGTGTCTTTCCATACCCCACCCTAATGCCCATACCATAACTGTTTTTCCTAACTATGGAAATGGGTCACCATTTCTCTAGTTTTATTTTCTTTTTTAAATTCTTCTAAAAGTCTTTTCTTTGTAAAATAGAGTTATTGTTTGTGAATATATTCTACTTTTTAAATTTCACATCATAAATTATATTTCATAAATATGAAATATATTTTATTTCACATCATACATAAACTTGCTATTTATTATTTATCTTACACTAAAAGGATTACAGGTTCAGAGACTTCTAGACTGGAAGGGACTTAGAGATTGTGATCATCATGATTTATAATACAATTAACTGAATAGTGTGAAGTTGCTCTGTCAGTTGGGTTTGGTCAGGAAAACAGAGCCATGTTATGTATTGTGGCAATAAGGAGTTTAATAGACCAATCTGGGCTTATACAAATGTGGGAGAAGTTGAAGCAGGAGGATCAGAGAAATAACCTGAAGCACTGGAGTAGGGGAAGAAAGCCATGGGTGCCTTGTAGTGAAGAGGTCTGGATGCTACTGTATCTGACCAATGAGACCTTCCAAAAATAATTGCCTCTCCTTCACTTCTGCCTTTCAAATCTTAGGCAAGTGCTTCTTACTGGCAGACTGTAAGCTGAAGCTCTAGAGAAGGGGATTTTGAGGCATGTCACTGCAGGCATCACTGGTAGTGATGATACCAAGTGAATCTGGCACAGTTGCTTACCTAATCCATGGTGCTCATTCATTCTGTCACCTTCACCTTTCTTAATCTTTTCCTAGACCGTGATGAATGTGTCTCCATTGATCATCAAGCAGTCGTGGTGTCTTGACATCTTGTACTTTTTCACAGAATCATTTTAGATTGCTTCCTATACCTACAGACATCTTTCTAGAAGTTATAAAAAAAAACCCTAATTTCTCTCATACCTATTTCTTGAACGCTAAACCCGAGATAGGTTCACTCTTTAAACATTGCTTGTACCTTGTTTACTAGAGCAGAGACTCAGGTTGCTAGAGCTGCAAACACAAATTTTATCAATAATTTAGACTTTCAGGCTTAGGAAGGAAATAATACAAGTAAAGACAGCAGGAATAATTATTCTGAAACACTGAGACATCTTAATATGTGCATTTGCTTGATACTTTGAGACTACAGTCGAGAGTGAAGTTAGAGAATAGAATCTGTTTTCCAGATTGATACAGGAAGTGTTGATGTAGCACTTAACCTGTTGGTTTGAAGCCAGTGAGCTAAACTCTAGTTTGTCCATGGTTAACTACCCATAAATAATTACGCTTATATATCTCCCACTTTACCCATTCATCTGTCTTCAGTGAACAACCATATAATGAATAATTGAAACCTGGCTTAGTATATTTTTAATGATGATTGCTTATTGCTTTCTAAATGACTGCATTAGAAAAACTTGTCAGTTTTGGATATGTATTTTTTGAATCCTAAGTGGTTGAGAAGTATGATTTAGTTTACAGAGCAATTGAATATGTTTATAATAATATTATTTTTTGGCGGCTATTCTTTGATTTAGCCAACAGATGTATACATTTTAATAGTGAAGTACATTATCAAAATTCATATGTGAACTGAATGAATTTTTTATTGATAACAATTTTAGTCATGACTCAAATATAAATTATGTACATATGAATGATTTATTTATATCTGGGTTTTTTGGTCAATAATTCTTGAAATTACATAAGTTTCGTGATGTGGAATTAAATGCTAGCAGCTAAAAATTATGTAATTATTTATGTGAGGCCTCAGTAGACAAAATTTGGCATGTTAGTATGACACTTGATGTTAGTTGTAAAATAACATCGGAGGGCAGGTAGATAGTACTAACTGGCCTACTAGTTCTTATGAGCTAGTAATTAAGTTAAAAAAAAATTTTTTTTCTAAACATCCCAGGCAAGCTGAGTGTGAGATGCAAGATTTGTAGTGAATTTAAAATTACATTTAACGTGCAATGTGAGCTCATCGAGTATACTAAAGGATTATTTTTAGCTTTAAGGCTTCATATGCTGTTTAAACAGAGTACAGAGCATGTGGGTTATTCAGTGATACATGAAACTACCCATCTTAACAGGTAAATATTGGGAAGATGGATTCACCCATTGAAAAGTGGAACTTAATAATTGGCAACTTGGCTTTAAAACAGGTAAGTGATACATATATTTGTTTACAGATCTTGAGTTTTACCTGTAAGAATGGAATAAATTTTAGTGCTCTTAAGTCTACCATTTAATTGTTTCAGGGGACCTAAAATAATAATTGGGTACTATGAACAAGTGATAGAATAAATGGATACACATGGCTTCTGAAAGTTTTCTTTTTCTAGAAACTGATCAGATTCTTCTAAATATGAAAAATGTATAACATGCAAAATATAGAATAAATATATGAAATCTCTTCTACCATAAGTATATAATAGAGCCAGAGTTTGAGTTAATATCTGTACAGATAAATATTTAGCACTTCATGGCTTAGGTGCTGTTTTTCTAATTTGATCTTTTTAAAGTAAATCCTCTATTTAATTAAACTTAACTTTTTAAATATATTATGGTAAGATGTTTGTTTAAGCTGAATTTTCCTTAATTTGTTAATGTTATCAGTGTTAATATAAATGAGCACATTAAATTGTCAATTACATATACATGAATTATATATAGATTACCTACAGTTCTTTCTAATCTCAGGGGAATATCTCTTTCTCTCCCACCACCCTCTCCTATCCCCAAGACACAAGACTGTAGCCCCCTAGCACCTCTTTAGCAAGTGCAAGCTTAGGAAATGCTCACTAATTTTAATGTTAGTTCAACTAGGACATAATGTTGAGAACATGCGGCAAACAATTTATTTCATGTAATGTTCAAAGACAAAGAAATAAAGGAAATTTTTGAATATGGGCTTTAAAAAAATATCTGTGCAACTGCTTCTAAGATCACAGGGTTAGAAATAAGAAAATCTGGTATCTAATCTCAGCTCTGACATTAACTAGCTATATAACCTTTGTTAACTTAACCTTTCTGTGCTTAATTTTCCTCTTCTTTTCCACAGTATTGCACTAGAGACGTGCATGATCCTTTTCAGCTCAAAACTGTAGGAATCTATGCTGGAGTAATAACCAAAATATCTAACAACCAGTAGACAACTATAAATTAATATACAAATTAAAATTTGAAAATATATTCCATTTTTTTCTTTAAATACCCTAAACTCTTACTAAGTTATATGAATTGTACTATAAATTATTCATCAAATTATTCTAATAATTTTCCATCTCTGCTTTTAATTTTTCCTTTCACTCTTAGTCTCCACCCTTCCCTTGTCATCCTCTCTCCCCACAACTGTTGGTCAGGATGGGAGCCAGTGATGGCCGGGGATTCACTGATCCTAGTTGCCACAGCCTGAAGTCTGTGTCTTTGTCTCACTCCACCAAGGCTGCATGAGAAACAGGGAACCCCACACAGGCCCATCAGGACATAGTCGGTGCCAGCCAGTGAGGCAGCAACTGGTTGGAGCCCAGTTACCTGTGGACAGAAGCAGAGGGGAGAAGAAAACAAGGTCAGGTGGGGGGTGGCGGTTGTGCTATCTCTGAAGCTTTATCCGCTAAAGCTCGTGAGGGAGTAGATGGCGTGGGGAGGGGCATGGGGTGGGTTAGCAGTGTTCCTTCGACTAGAGGCTAGTTATGGAGGGTAGAGGTGGGGAGCGATGGAAAGGACAGAGGAGGCTCATGCTGGCATTAGCTGGGGTGTGTTCTTCTGACTATTAAATGGGATCCCAAGCAGCTGATCTGTTACAGATTTCTTCACAATTGTACACAGTGGCCACCTCAACCTGTCCATAAATTGTCAAATAAAGCAAAGCTCCCAGTCCCACTGAAGAATCATTACCTCACCAGGAGGGATGTGCCCTGCTCTCACATGTATTTATGGCTCCTGTTAACCTCCCCAGCTACTCCTTAACCCAGACTCTGCTCTTCTCTTGGGTACAATTGGGCATTTCCTTTGCAGGTTTACAGAATAGGACTTATTTATCTCAGGTGTGTGTGTGTGTGTGTGTGTGTGTGTGTGTGTGTGTGTGTGCGCGCGCGCGTGTGCGCGCGCGCGCGCGCGTATGCTGTAAGTCTTACCTAGGCTCCCTAGCTCTGTATTTCATTTCCAAGAAGTAAAAGCACTATGTTTTATTTCTAAGAAAAACCTTGGAATCACAGTGCTAGAATTTCAATTATTAATTAATTTTATTTCTTTTACATACCATATTATTTACTAACCAGTAAGAGAATGCTGAAGTATCTTAGCAACTGGTACAACCATAATGGTGCTTACAGCTTGACTCTCAGCTCTGAATCTGCTGTAATGAAAGATGTGGGTCTGGAATCTAGGATATCTGGACTTGCTGGCCCAGGCTTTTCCATTAATTTACTCTATGACAAGATCAGACTCCTTGGGTTTTTCACCTGGAGCCCTGGATTCCAGTACATGGATTGGCTTCAGAGAGTCTAAGCACCCAGAAGTTCTACTCAAAATATTGAATGCGTCTGTGTTTTCGTGGAAGGAAGAATCTATAAAATTTTTGCCAAATTGTCAAAGGAGTCTAGGACATGAACACAGTTAAGAATCAGTGAACTGGAGATTCCTTCAGGGTTTCTTTTAGTTCTAGCATTCGACTAATAGGATTCTAAGAGTAGTTGCCTTTTTTTTTTTTTTCCTGAGGGTTGATTTGTGCCACCACTGTGGGAAGTACTTTATATATTTATGTAATTCATTTAAATATCAAAATAACCCTTTCATGTTCAATATTATCATTATCATTTTTCAGATTAGGAGCTAAGGTTTTTATAGCACTAATCACAATTGTGACTATTTGTGAGGTTATTTTTTAATGTCTGTCCCTCCCATTGACCAAGAGCTCTGTGAGGGCAGGAAATAAATCTATTTTGACCACCGTTGTAGCCCAACACTAAGCATAGCACCTTGTACATACTAGATCCTAAATTAATGCTTGTTGGATGAATAAATTTAAATAGCTTGCCACAAGATTAAGTGGTATAGCTAGGAATCAAACTCTTATCATTTGATTGTAGAATCCAGTCTTTTGCCAGTACTGTGTCTAGAGAGTCAGAGTTCAGTTATGTGGATTGGGTACTTTTCAGTCTTTTTTTTTCTTTTTTTTTTTTTTTTTTGTGGTATGCGGGCCTCCCTCTGTTGCGGCCTCTCACGTTGCCGGAGCACAGGCTCCGGGCGCGCAGGCTCAGCGGCCATGGCTCACGGGCCCAGCCGCTCCGCGGCACGTGGGATCCTCCCAGACGGGGGCGCGAACCCGGTTCCCCTGCATCGGCAGGCGGACGCGCAGCCACTGCGCCACCAGGGAAGCCCCCTTTTCAGTCTTAAGGTTGGTATTTTTTTAGGTGATCTGTGGGTTACACCATCAAAGTCACTTAGGGTGCTTGTTAAAAATAGATTCCTAGATCCCATTCCATACCTACTGCTGCCAGATCAGGGCACTTTGAGAACCCATCACCTTAGGGAATAGTAAAATAAAATACAGTAGCTTCAAAAGGTAAGGCAGCTCAATTACCATATATAATACTTTCTTCTGACTCCTTGTATGCATATTTACATCATAAAATAAAAAATGCATTTTCAAAATGAATAATTCTGTTGGATTTTATTAAAACTTTTTAAGGTTCAAGCAACAGTAGTTGGCTTTCTAGCAGCTGTGGCAGCAATTATATTGGGCTGGATTCCAGAGGGGAAATACTATCTTGATCATTCCATACTTTTGTGCTCTAGCAGTGTAGCAACTGCCTTCATTGCATCTCTTCTGCAAGGTAAGTAAATTTATAAATGTCTACTCTATAATATTTTACTTTCTAATTATTTATTTTCCATGTTAACTATTTTTATTTAAATGGTACTTGTTCATTATAAAAAACAGAGAAAAGTTATCTACAAACTTTTAAAATAGATTATTTCAGATATATTTATATATATGATACATAATCCTTAGTATAGAGCAGGCTTTCTGAGGTTGTGTCCCAGCTTTAGGTCCCCTGGTGCAGCTCCCAGACAAGATCAGGAAAATAGTCTAGATATCCATTTGTTTCTGTAATTTAAATTAATTGAGAATCTCCTGTCTGGAAATCGTGCAGAGGATTTACCAGCTTGTCATTTGAGTAACAAGTATTCCAGGAATTCTGAGTTTTAAAAGCAGTCCCTCTGGGTTTCCCTGGTGGCGCAGTGGTTAAGAATTCACCTGCCAATGCAGGGGACACTGGTTCGAGCCCTGGTCCGGGAAGATCCCACATGCTGCGGAGCAACTAAGCCCGTGCACCACAACTACTGAGCCTGCGCTCTAGAGCCCGCGCGCCACAGCTACTGAAGCCCACGGGCCTAGAGCCCGTGCTCCGCAGCAAGAGAAGCCACTGCAATGAGAAGCCCACGCACCACAACGAAGAGCAGCCCCGCTCACGGCAACTAGAGAAAGCCCGCGCGCAGCAACGAAGACCCAACACAGCCAAACATAAATAAATAAATTAATTAAAAAAAAAAAAAGCAGTAGGGTTATCAGCAATGGGCGTCCGGAGCCTGTGCTCCGCAACGGGAGAGGCCACAACAGAGGGAGGCCCGCATACCACAAAAAAAAAAAAAAAAAAAAAAAAAAGCAGTCCCTCTGTTGAAATTTTTTAAAGTTTCAGATTTCAAAAAAATTCCTTTACTGTTTCTCTGGCAATACAAGTATAACCATATGCTTAACAGCATATTGTTGGCTATAGAATGTTAAAGAGCCAGAAGGTTTTAACGTTTAACTACATTATAATTTTTTTAGTTGGGATATCATTCTTTATATTGATTTATTAATATCAACTTTACACTAGAGAACTAGCTTATTATGGAACAGTAATCATAAAGACTTGGTAATTTTTATTTTATAATTGCCATCGTCTCATTTTAGATCACCAGCAAGGTTAAAAATGGAACACTCTACTGTCAGGTGATCATACAACAAAGCTAACTTTTTCGGCTAGGTTCTGGTAATTTAGAAACTTATTAAAATTAAGACCTGGCTACCAAAATATTTTCAAACATTTTATTTTAGTACTTAAATTATACCAGAGGTAGTTTCTTGTCTTTATATAGAATTACTAGAATTGAATGGTGTTAACTGGTGAAAGCATAGTGAAGTTATGCTATTGGGAAACTAATTTCTGGTAAAAAAAAAAAAAAGTGTTAAAGCATTAGCACTCTGTTTTTTGTTTTTTTAAAATTTTTATTTATTTATTTATTATTTTTGGCTGTGTTGGGTCTTCGTTTCTGTGCGAGGGCTTTCTCTAGTTGCGGTGAGTGGGGGCCACTCTTCATCGCGGTACACGGGCCTCTCACTGTTGCGGCCTCTCTTGTTGCAGAGCACAGGCTCCAGACGTGCAGGCTCAGCAGTTGTGGCTCACGGGCATGTGGGATCTTCCCAGAGCAGGGCTCGAACCTGTGTCCCCTGCATTGGCAGGCAGATTCTCAACCACTGCGCCACCAGGGAAGCCCCTAGCACTCTGTTTCTTTAGGTTCATTTGCTTCTGTTTTCTCTCTAATATTGTTTCATTTAGAAAAAATTGTTTAAAACTTTTCAGACTAACAGCTATTTGTATTGCCTGGGATTTTAAAAACCATAAAAATTCAGATTTTTAAAATATATTTGTTAGCCTTCTTACTTTTAATAATGTGTGTTCTAATTTTATAACTTGACCTTTATATATGTAGAGCAGATACTATTGACCACCTTTTGTAGGTGAGAAAACTGACTTAGGTAAGGTGACTTGTCCCATTTCATCAGCTTGTTCACAGAAAAATCATAATTAAAACCCATTTCCTGCCTCCCAGCTCTTTCCACTGGTCCATGATGGCAAAATATTTGTTTTCAGCTGAAAAGTTAGACAGCATTCTTTCATAGGAGAACTTTCCACATTGATCTTTAAATGTGCTGATTTTGAAAAAAAAATTTATATGATCACATCTTGACTGATTATTGTATAATATGTTTAAGTTTTTTTCCTGCTATTTTTTTTCTGTTTACAATGATATTATGGGAAAGGTAAGTACATAGATTGAAAAAGCCTCCAGAATATAAGACATGAGACATTGAACAAAAATTCTACTTTCAATATTTTGGCTTTACGGGGTAGTAGAAAAAACACTTACTTACAAGCTATGTGACCTTATGCAAGAATTTAAACCTACTCCTAGGACCTCAGTTTTATTATCTATAAAGTGAGTATGTTAGAATAAAATCATTTAGAGTCATTTTCAGTCTAAAAATGCAGTGAGATTCTGGTTTTTGTTTATAACCATATTTAGGCTTCCATGTTGATTTATGTTTAGCACATAAATGAACTAATCTTAAATTTTCTCTGCCCTGCATCCTCTTAAATGTGTTGGCATGAGAAAATCTATACAATTGGGTATGGCTGCAATGCTATCATTTTTCTCCCATTTCTATATTCCAGAATATAAGGATTTAAAAGTATAAGTATACAGTCACATTTTCATCTTCTGTTGTTATAGGTTCATAGACAGAAACTTGGGGTTTAAAGAATATGCTTTACAAAGACTGCTTCTTGTATTCTGGCCTGCAGTGTTCAAAATTTAATTACTTCCCTCTGCTTAATACTTCAACACTTTTTTTTTTATGATTTTTTTTTTTTTTTTTTTTTTTTTTTTTTTTGTAGTACGCAGGCCAGCGGCCATGGCCCACGGGCCCAGCCGCTCCGCGGCATGTGGGATCCTCCTGGACCGGGGCACAAACCTGCGTTCCCTGCATTGGCAGGCGGATTCTTAACCACTGCGCCACCAGGGAAGTCCCAAACACTTTTTAATAATAAAATGAAGCAAGCATTTCTGGCTACCACTATGTAAACAAATCTGGTTTTGTTGGCCTTCTTCCCAATTGCTATGTGTATAACTATTTATTTATTTTTGGCTGCGTTGGGTCTTCGTTGCGGTGCGCAGGCTTCTCTTGCTGCGGAGCACGGGCTCTAGGTGCGCGAGCTTCAGTAGTTGTCGCTCGCAGGCTCAGTAGTTGTGGTGCACGGGCTTCGTTGCTCCGCGGCATGTGGGATCTTCCTGGACGAGGGCTCGAACCCGTGTTTCCTGCATTGGCAGGCGGATTCTTAACCACTGTGCCACCAGGGAAGTTCTTAAATATGACTCAACTTTCTTTGACATTTTCATACTTTATTTGAGGGTTAAAATAAAATCTTTGGCTTTGATACACATGAATACATCTAAGACATGCATGTTACTAAATTTGGAACTTTAATGTTATTTTACAGTAGCTCTTCAGGTCTCTAAATGCAACATTGAACTTCTCAGATCTTTTGTGATCCCCACTTGGAATTTGTTGAAAGACATTTTGCCAAAGCATTCAAGTAAAATGTTTTGTTTGCTTTAGTCAGCTTATCTAAGCAGTCTAACCGGAAGTGATACACTGTTTGTCTAGCCTATGTATTTCAATATTTCGGGGGATTGATTTTCTTTAAATTATAGCAGAAAAAGTAATGAGCTTTATTTTTTTCTAGGAATAATAATGGTTGGGGTTATCGTTGGTTCAAAGAAGACTGGGATAAATCCCGATAATGTTGCTACACCCATTGCTGCTAGTTTTGGCGACCTTATAACTCTTGCCATATTAGCTTGGATAAGTCAGGGTTTGTACTCCTGTCTTGGTAAGTTGACTTGACATTAACTATAATGCATTATTCAGAGTCTCTTTAAATAAATATTGTTGCAGCAATGTCATGACTCCGTGGTGGACTTCATCTGTGTTAGAACTGTAGTTGAGGCTGATTAGAACAATAACTGTTACTTGTTGTACACCTACTATGTGTTGTGGTTCTCACATATTTTTCTCTTCTTAAAGAGTTTAAAACTCAAAAGATAAGGATTATCATTTCTAATTTCAGATGAGAAAACTGAGGATCATAAAGGTTATGTGTGTTACCCACTGTTGGTAGGAAGGTTGAACACAGATCTGTCATAGTCTATGAATTCTTCCCTTTCCTCTGAATGTGTAGCCACTGATGGGTCAACCCACAGGATTCTGATATGTGTGTTGCACTGTTATCTCAAAACATAAGGTTATGGTGGAGTTTGAAATTTAGTGATTTTTCCACCTTTCAAAAACCAACGTGGCAATTAATACTAGCAACCAAAAATCACCATGAAAATGAGCCTGAATGCTGTGTGAATTTGGAGTCATCTTATATATGTGATTCCTGATAACAGTAATAGGGTATTTATAGAATGTAATGGATTGTTTTAATGCAAACTTATACTGTGGCTATTGTCAATGTAGATGTATATGATTTGTGAGCATAGGTTTAGTGTTAAAAGTTGGTTGTAGTTTCATTTTTTTTTATGCCAAATTTTTTAAAAATTAAAGGAAAATAGAAACCCACAGTAATACAAAAAAAAAAAAAAAAAAAGAGCGAGAGAGACAGAGAGAGAGTTTATAAGCCAAGCCAGAAGCAAACATTTAATCACATATCCTCATATATTTTCATGGATTCTAGACAGATTTATGGTATACTTTAGAATAAATCTAAAGTATATTTGGTTTGTAGAAGTAAGAATCTCAGATAAATGTTTTTGAACTAAAGAAAGGGCTTTAACCTGTCAAAGGCAGTCATTTTCTACTACTTTTGGAGATATCAAGAGAAGTTTCATGTAGTATATAAAATTACCATAAATTATTTAATGACATAAAAACAATACTCATTAAGACTTGATATGTATGTTAAAAGAAAATTCTCATATAAAAGATAAGATGTGTCTACTTGAAGTAAGGTAGAAGACAGTAAATGATCAATGGCCCAAATGTAAGATCTTCTTCCCATAAAAAAGAAAAGTGTATTATTTGCAGATTTGGATACTTAAATTACCATGATATCAGCTGCCTGCCAAATACCAGGGTGTCTCCACCAGTTGAAGCCATTGAAGAATGTTACCATAATAAATATGAGAATCGTTATAATGATACAGACTAACTATTACGATATTCCATAAGATAAATCAACTTCTGAGGAATTTATTTTTAAAAATTACACAAGTGATAAACTCCTTATAAAAGACTTAACATAATGTGTTATTCTCTAAAGCTTTCAATATTTTGAGTGTTATAGATGATATATTAGTAGTTTAACTAGATCAGGAAATTTAAAAAGTGAAATGTAATGAGACCATAATTTTGTAAAATAATTTTATTATTAAATATTGCTTAGCCTTTTCTAGGCCTTTGTCTTCTGAAAGTTGGCTCAAAGTAATTCAAGATGAACTAATTAAAACAGGATCTTATACATTTCATCTGTATCATATGTTTCCCTAAAATTATGTTTTTTAATGGACTACTGATTGATTCCACAGTTAATTTAAAGGTGTTTCTGAAGTGCCAGTTTTGGATTTGTATAATAAAGTGTTTGCATTTTGAGCACTAGGGGGCCTCATAGGACCAGCAGTTGGAAGCCTCTTATTGGAGGTATTCTGAACACAGAGATTAGGAATGGGCATATTTAAATTCCAAGATCCCATTCATCCTGCTGAGTGGGATGCCTAGCTCTTGGAGACAGAGTTCAATTCCTGAACTATATTGGAAATACTTAGCTGTCTTTAGAGATAAAAAGAGGATTTCATGGCAGCCATATGCTTTGGTTATAAATAGAGGCCATGAATTATGTGGCTCTCAAAGAACTGGACATTGAGAAACGTCTCACTTAACTCCTCAGAGTTTTGGATATTCAGAAATGACTTTGAACAGCTCCGCTGGCGTTCTCTTAGCTTCGGTACAAGTACTGAGGCTCACTCTACGTTCATTCAGTGTGCTACCTTTCTTTCACTCCTGATAAACGTGCTGATTTCTGATATCTAAAGTAAATATGGAATTTCCCCCCTTCTCACCTCTCCAGTTCTCCAAAAGAGGACAAAAGAAACAAAGCTTTGTTTACTGTTACTGACTTTATTTTTGTAGTCACCCTGAGGAAGTCTTTATTGCTTAGTGAACAAGGTTAAAGTTTTAACTTGGTGTTCAGGCCTCCTGGAGTCTTACCTTCTCAAGCTCCTGCCTGCTCCTCCCTTTCTTGTACCGCTTTCCTTTCTTGTACTGCAGCCAAACTCAGCCATTTACTGATTCTCATACGCCACCTGTGATTTTTGTCTTTTCTTTCTTATGTCATTCCCCTCCTCCATGAAGGCCAGTCAGAATCCTCATTTTTCAAAACTAAATTCATAAATTTCCCTAATCTTAGGTAATCTTTTTCTCCTCTGAATTCCTATAGCACTTTATTGACACTTCTCTTAAGTCATTCTTTATATTTGGCCAGTCATTATAGATTTTTAAGTAAATGTAGTATCTTCCCTTATGATGGTGTAAGCCTCTTGAGGACAAAACTGTGTCTTTATTTTATTTATTTGTTTTGTTGACCCCATAGTGCCATATACATAGTGGATGTTAAATAAATAGCACTTCACCAAATGTTTTATTCCTTTTGAAAGCTATCCAATTAATGTGAATAGAAATTATTCAGGAAGTGGAATATGTATGGAAAATGAAGGAGAGTTATCCCTCTAAATGACTTTGCCACAGTACCTGTCCAATAACATAATAGATTGTAATGAAAAAATGATCCTTTCAATGAGGACATAGTATTAGGAAAATAGCATATACTGCCTTAGCAGAAAGTATCTAGACATTAGTATCACCATAAAAAAATAAAAATGGCAACATGTGGCTAGAAAAAATCTATTTCAAATGAAAATAGAAGAGGAGGGACTTCCTTGGTAGTCCAGTGGTTAAGACTTCACCTTCCAATGCAGGGGACACAGGTTCAATCCCTGGTTGGGGAGGTAAGATCCCACATGCCTCACAGCCAAAGAACCAAAACATAAAGCAGAAGCAATATTCTAACAAATTCAATAAAGACTTTGAAGAAAAAAATGGTCCATATCAAAAAAAAAATCTTAAAAAAAAAAGAAAATAGAAGAGGAACCAGAAAGTCAGTTTAGAGAGTAATCTAAGCTCTAGATTATGATATGCTTAGGTATGACTTGCAGAGAAAGTATAAAGGCATTTATTCATCCATATGGTAATCTTTAAACATGTAGTAATTTTTAAAAACTATTAAAAGGATCTAACGTTGGGCCAGTAACTGAAATACCTGTACACAGTGATTGTTGCCTTTTCTTTTTCTTGTATGCATAATTTTAAGAGGATTTTAAAGACTCTTTTTCAATTTTTTATAACTACATGGCTATGTAATTCTTGTATGTACATGATATATACTGATTTGAAAAATTATCAGCTTTTCTCTCTTTAGGCAAGATCTGAGAAGCAAAATGTTGATTCATTTCTCATTCCTCAAGGTTAACTTTAAAAAGATGGCCTAAGAAGCAATAAGCTCTAAGAGCAATAACAGTCCGCCTCAGATTGTTACTTGGGTCCTGTGGAGACTAACAGGGATGCCATCTGGTTATTTACAAAACATTCTAGAGTATCACTGCCTTGATGTGGTGATGTAAGTAGAATGTAAAATTATCGTGCATGTCACTCTTCTACAGAGTTCTGTAGCACCGTATGATCTCAGTTTAGAGTGATTCCTAGACGGTCAGTCTAGTGAGGAAATTCTGATGGTTATTATAAAGGGCATTTTAAAAAGTGTTTACAACTTTCCACGCCCATTGCTTTCTTATTTGCACACAAACAGCTAATATATAAAAATGTCACTCATAGCAGCTACATATTTCAGAAGAATTTAGGGTGAAAATAATGAATGCTATTAATGAAATTATGTAACAGCAGTTACAAAATGCCACCAACAATCTAGATAAATGTGAAAGCCATGAATCAAAAAGATGGCAGTTATGTTTCGCAGTTAAGTGAAATCATACCAATTTGAACCACTTTAGCTGTGTTAATCCTTACCTTTCTGTAGTTTACCTATATCATGGAATCAGTACCGAGGTACACAGACATTTATTAGGCTTAAAATTCTACAGTTTTATCTATAGTCCTGTATTCGTTTCCATTGCTGCTGTAACAAATTACCACAACCTTGTGGCTTAAAACAACAGTAAGTAATTTTCGTACAGTGCTGGAGGTCAAAGTCCAAGATGAGTTTGTTATTCAGGGCTAAAATGAAGGTGTCAGCAGGGCTTGTTCCTTCTGGAGGTTTCAGGGGGAATCGTTCCATAACTTGTTTCATTTTCTGGTAGCCGCTAGCATTCCTTGGCTTGCAGCCACATTACTGATCTCTGCTTCTGTGGTCACATTATTTTGTCTTCTGTAGTCAAATTCCTGTCTACTTCCTGCCTATAAGTACACACCTGTGATTACTTTAGGGCTTCCTCAAATAATCCAGGATAATCTCCCTATTTCAAAATCCTTGACTTAATCACATCTGCAAAGCCCCTTTTTGCCATATAAGGTAACATTCCCTGGTTCTGGAGATTAGGATGTGGATGTCTTTGAGGACCATTATTCAGCCTACCACATTACACAAGATGATATACCCAGAAATTAATACAAAATATTATTTTGACTAGGGTCATTTAAATGTATTTGATTTAGAGGGCAGACACGTTTAGGTTTTGATATTAATGCAGAAGTTCATGGTTGGCTTTTAATAAACCAGTTTCTCTTACTGATTGTGTCATTAGTGGTTTTCTAAAAGTAATTCTTTAATTATCTATAAAACACCAATATATCCTAAAAAGAGGAATATTTTAGCACCTTTCCCTTTTTGTATATTTGTAATTTCCACCTAACTATTGGATTAGAATTTAGCCAGGGAAAAGGTAAGAGGGTCCTATACAATTAAACATATGATTTAATTTGGTGGGAGTGGGCATGTTAGATTTGCAGGAAATTGAAATAGAATACATTTGCAGTAAATCATTTTAGATATTTTGATTTTACCATGGTTTTCCCATTCTTTTTTTTAATGTTAAAAAATTTTATTTGGAGATAATTTTAAACTTATAAAATAGTTGGAAAAATAAAATAGTACAAAAAACCCTGTATACCCTGTACCCATGTTCACCAAACGTTAACATTTTACTCCATTTACTTTATCTTTTATTCTGTCCATCTGTCTGTATGAATATATGTATGTTCTTTATCTTTTATAACATTGACATTTTTTAAGAATATAGTACCCCCTCCTTTTTTTTCATTGTTGGAATTTTTAAAAATTGAGATATAATTCAATTATATCATACAATTCACCTTTTAAAAGTGCACAATTCAGTAGTTTTGGCATAGTTATAAGATTATGCAACCTATTATCTCATTCCAGAACATTTTCATCACCCCAAAAAGAAACTTTAGCAGTCACTCCCCATTCCACCCTCCCCCCAGCACTGGCAACCACTAATCTAGTTTCTGTCTTTATGGAATTGCCTATTTTAGACATTTGAAAAAATGGAATCATACAATATGTGACCTTTTATATCCGGTTTCCTTCAATTAGTACGTTATCAAGGTTCATGCTTTAGCATAAATCAGTTCTGAATACCATGCAGTACTGAACAATATTTCATTGTATGAGTTAATAATATGGCTGAATAATATTCCATCGTATGGATATATCACATTTTGTTTATCCATTTACCATTAGTTGGACATTTGGGTTGCACCCACTTTTTGGCTGTTATGAATAATGCTGCCTTGAACATTGTCGTACGTGTTTTTGTGTGAACATATGTTTTCAGTTCTATTGGTATATACCTAGGAGTGGAATTTCTAGATCATATGATAACTCTTTAACTTTTTGAGGAACTGCCCACTCATTATTTTTTATTTCTTTCCTGAGAAATTTTTCCCCCTCTTTGACAATTCAGGGCAGTGATTCTGTAGTTAGGATGATGAGTGTTTTCTTCAACTTAAGATGTCCTTCCAGAGATGTGATGTTGAGAATAAATTAAAAGCCTGGCATGGTGCTCCTCTCTTTACCTGAAGATGAAATACTAAGACAACCTAGCAGAATAGTTCTTTTCAGTTGTGTTTAGTGGGTTTTAATGCTTTTAGTTTGCTGTTTGAGTCTATAAAGAGATTGTTGGTAACCTTAGTTGTTTTAGGAGGTAAGAATGCTTCCTAATTGGAATGTTATTTATCCCTGTCTAGTGGTTTAGCAAGGAGAACTGGAAATCCATCCAATAAAAGTTTTTTCATCTTTTAAAAAGCCCTTCTAGAGCATAGACTTGAGGATATGGGGAGGGGGAAGGGTAAGCTGTGATGAAGTGAGAGAGTAGCATGGACATATATACACTACCAAACGTAGGGTAGATAGCTAGTGGGAAGCAGCCGCATAGCACAGGGAGATCAGCTAGCTGGTTTGTGACCACCTAGAGGGGTGGGATAGGGAGGGTGGGAGGGAGGGACATGCAAGAGGGAAGAGATATGGGAACATATGTATATGTATAGCTGATTCACTTTGTTGTAAAGCAGAAACTAACACACCATTGTAAAGCAATTATTCTCCAATAAAGATGTTAAAAAAAAAAAAAAGCTATGGAGAAAATAACTCTATATGTATCACTAGTCATGTCCCTTTAAATGGAAGGAAATATTTAAATGAATTTTGTTAGCATAATTATTTTGAAGATGTGTTGGCAAATCCAGCTAAAGCCATGAGTGTAAAATTTCTTTGGGTATTATTTTAATATTTATAGTAATTGTTCCTACCTGATTTGAAAAAAATTGAGTTTCTATTTAATTTAAACATCTTAATCATAGGTGAGGAGATCTTTAAATATGTTAAAATGATAAAATATAAAATTCAGTTCAAGAGAAGGGTGTGACTAACAGTTGAAGAATTTTGTGAGATGTCAGAAAAATTTAGTAATATTTAACTTAAATCTAAGGCTGTAGGCTACAAAGACTGTGAGATCAACTCTGTGTTTAAGTTATGAATTCCCTACCATACAAAATATGTATTAGAGTCCTTGAGAAAAATGCACGAATGTCCTGGCTGAGATGTCTGACAATTATAAAAGCTTGATCAGATAAAATGATATTACCAAAAATGTCTTGGGATGATGCAACTGTTTCAAGAATGGGCAGGCAACTTTTAACCCTAGGGAGATTTAGAACTAAGTATAAAAATATTTGAGAATCAAATTTATGGTATGAATGATTTTATGGTAAAGAGGCAGTACACATTTTTATATATACTTGTTACTTAGCCCATTATAGTAACATGTCAGTCTTCTGATTCCATTTTAAAAGTAATAATTATGTAATTAATTTATTCTTGTGATTATTAAATAGAAATCTTACCAAATTTATATACATTGCATGAATATTTATGAAAACATAAGACTCACCGTATTTGTACATATAATTTATTAGATTTAGAAAGATTACTTTAAGTACTAGGAGACTTTTGTGAGATAAGTGAAATGTCTAAAGTAAATAGACTATTTCAGGGTATTTAACTAAGTTTATAAATGCAACCAAATATAATTTCAAACTCTTAAAAATAATTTTTGGTTGGATGTTAGACATTGTGAATGTAATGTTAAGTGCTTGACTGTTTTTTCCTTACAGAGTATTTGTTCTGCTTTTTGCTTTTTTAAAAGATTGAAGTATAGTTAATTTACAATGTTGTGTTAGTTTCAAGTGTACAGCAAAGTGATTCAGTTATACATATACATACATACATACATATATATATATATACTCATTTTCAGATTCTTTTCCTTTATAGGTTATTACAAGATATTGAGTATAGTTCCCAGTGCTATACAGTAGGTCTTTGTTGTTTACCTGTTTTATATATAATAGTGTGTATATGTTAATCCCAAACTCCTAATTTATCTCCCCCCCACACACCTCCCCCCTCCATCCCCTTTGGTAACCATAAGTTTGTTTCCTGTGTCTGTGAGTCTATTTATGTAAAGAAGTTCATTTGTATCATTTTTTTAGATTCCACATATAAGTGATGTAATATGATATTTGTCTTTCTCTGACTTACTTCACTTAGTATGATAATCTCTAGATCCATCCATGTTGCTGCAAATGACATTATTTCATTCTTTTTTATGGTTGAGTAATATTCCATTGCATATCTTCTTTATCCATTCATCTGTTGATGGACATTTAGGTTGATTCCATGTCTTGGCTATCGTAAATAGTGCTGCAGTGAACATTGAGGGTGCATGTACCTGTTCGAATTATGGTTTTCTCCAGATATATGCCCAGGAGTGGGATTGCTGGATCATGTGGTAACTCTATTTTTAGTTTTTTAAGGAACCTCCATACTGTTCTCCATAGTGGCTGTACCAATTTACATTCCCACCAACAGTGTAGGAGGGTTCCTTTTTCTCCACACCCTCTCCAGCATTTATTATTTGTAGACTTTTTAATGATGGCCATTCTGACTGGTGTGAGGTGATAACTCATTGTAGTTTTGATTTGCATTTCTCTGATAATTAGCGATGTTGGGCATCTTTTCATGTGCCTGTTGACCATTTGTATGTCTTCTTTGGAGAAATGTTTATTTAGGTCTTCTAACCATATTTTGATTGGGTTGTTTGTCTTTTGGATATTAAGCTATATGAGCTGTTTGTATATTTTGGAAATTAATCCCTTGTCAGTCGCATCATTTGCAAATATTTTCTCCCATTCTGTGGGTTGTCTTTTTGTTTTGTTTATGGTGTCCTTTGCTGTGCAAAACCTTTTAAGTTTAATAGGTCCCATTTGGTTTTTTTTTGTTTTTGTTTTCATTACTCTAGGAGACAGATCCAAAAAAATATAGCTGCAATTTATGTCAGAGTTCTGCCTACATTTTCCTCTAGGAGATTTATAGTATCCAGTCTTACATTTAGGTCTTTAATCCATTTGAGTTTGTTTTTGTATGTGGTGTTAGAGAATGTTCTAATTTCATTCTTTTACATGTAGCTGTCCAGTTTTCCCAGCACCACTTATTGAAGAGACTGTCTCTTCTCTATTGTATATTCTTGCCTCCTTTGTTGTAGATTAATTGACCATAAGTGTGTGGTTTTATTTCTGGGCTTTCTATTCTGTTCCATTGATCTATACATCTGTTTTTGTGCTGGAACCATACTTTTTTGATTACTGTAGCTTTGTAGTATAGTCTGAAGTCAGGGATTGTGATTTTTCCAGCTTCGTTCTTCTTTCTCAGGATTGCTTTGGCTATTTAGGGTCTTTTGTGTTTCCGTACAAATTTTAAAAATTTTTGTTCTAGTTCTGTGGAAAATGCTATTGATAATTTGATAGGGATAGTGTTGAACCTGTAGATTGCCTTGGGTGGCATGGTCATTTTAACAATAATGATTCTTCCAATCCAAGAACACAGTATATCTTTCCATCTGTTTGTGTCATCTTCAGTTTCTTTCATCAGCATCTTATAGTTTTCATGGATTTTGTTCTTGTAGGCAGCTGTTTGTGGATTAGTTTGAGCCTTACAGGGCTTGGTTTTAAGCTTCACTGGACTAGATCTAGCTGTGATCATATAGTGGCTAGTACTCTGCATTGTGGAATAGATCTAGAGTAGACATTACACTAGGGCTAGCCCTACTACTAAGAAGTGTCCCTTCTCTGGTCTCCACTGAATGTTCTCAGTTTTCAAAGAGGCCCTCCTATCTAGGGGGTTAGATCTCAAGTGACTTTTAGCCCTTTGTACACTCTGGGAATTTTTTTAGTTTACAACTCTTCAATTGTCTTGGCTTAGCCTTGTGGAATTCACCCTATGCATGCATGGCTTGGTATTCAGTTTGCAAGCTCCCTCTCTAATAGCTTCCTCTTCTCCAGTATTCTTCCCTGTAAATTCCTGCTGCCTTAGACTCACTGTGATGAAATTCTCCCTTCCTGAGCTGTGGTCTGGAATGTGCCTTTAGTCAGAAAGCTCAGGCTATTGTAGGGCTTATCTCATTTCTTTCCCCTCTCTCAGGGATCACAGTCCTGCAATACCAGTTGTCAGTGTCTGAAAACAGTTTATTATCTATCTATCTACATATATTTATAAATCTTACAGTAATTTCCAAAAGCACATTTCAGATTTTGCTCAGAGATGACATACATCATGTCTACAAAGCTAGACAAATAGCCAAGCCCAAAGTCAATAAGCTTTTCTAAACTCTCTCTATAGGAAAGCATTAACAAGAATGGGGAGAGAGTGAATTGTGATCAAGTAAGACAATCTGCCACAGAGAGGTATAAAAAAAATCCTGGCACCCTGTTATCTGAGTATGTCACAAATAGAAAGATGTCAGTAACAATGGCAATGATGATTATGATGCTAGTGAGTGTTCAGTAAATGTTAACTATGTGCCTAGGTGCTATTCTAGTTAAATTACATGTGTTAATTCTCTTAAGACTCACAATAACCCCATGAAATAGTTATAATAATTTTTACCATTTTATAGATAAGGAAATTTAAATTTATAGAAGTTAAATTTCTTTTTTTTTAAATTTTATTTATTTTTTATACAGCAGGTTCTTATTAGTTATCTATTTTATACATATTAGTGTATATATGTCAATCCCAATCTCCCAATTCATCCCATACCACCACCCCCCGCCACTTTTCCCCCTTGGTTGTACATACATTTGTTCTCTACATCTGTGTCTCTATTTCTGCCCTGCAAACCGGTTCATCTGTACCATTTTTCTAGGTTCCACATATATGCGTTAATATACGATATTTGTTTCTCTTTTTAGAAGTTAAATTTCTTGTCCAAGGTAAGTTGTAACATCAGATGTGAAACTAAGTAGTCTGGCCAAACTCTGGTTAATATAGTATACTATATTCTGTCTTTGCATATTACAGATTCTGAGTAATTTTGCATTGAAGAAATCTGTTTATCTTTATTAAACCTAGTATTTCATTTCATTTTGGATATTGGAACACTATTCAGAATTAGGAGGATATCTATTATCAATCCATTGGCCAATATTCCATGGAATGCTTGTGCTCTAAGATCCTGATGGGTAAAAACAATGTCCTATTAGACTTTATAGTTTGGAGTTAAGAGCACTAACTTCAGTGTCAGACAGATGTCATTTTCTCCCAGTTCTTTCTATTTCCTAGTGGTGCTCTTAAGCTCCTAAGCCTCAGTTTCTTCATAAGGTAGGAATGAGTTTCTACCTCATACTTGTGAGGACAATTAAGTGAGACAATGAACATAAAGCATTGGGCACAATATTTGGCAAATGGTAGGAGCCAAGTAATGTTAGATTTTTTACTGTTGTTATTCTTGTTATTATTACTGTTGTTCATATCTAGGTCACATAACTATTTCAATAAATGTTGAATTAATGTATTAGTTTTCAGTTACATTATTTAACATTTTTACCTTATCTGTAGTTTTCAATTTGTTTGAAATTTATAGAAAGTATATAGCATGAGTATGTTTGATAACATATCTTCTGGTAAACTTTTAATACTTACATTTGCTACATGGTTATAAGAGAGATTGAAATGTTGTCTCTTTTTGAATTTTAGAGACCTATTACTACATTCCTCCATTAGTTGGTGTCTTTTTCTTGGCTCTGACTCCTATCTGGGTTATAATAGCTGCCAAACATCCAGCCACAAGGACAGTTCTCCACTCAGGGTGGGAGCCTGTGATAACAGCTATGGTTATAAGTAGGTTAGTATTAAACTGTGTGTTTGTGTGTGCGTGTGGGGGGCAGTTATTCTATATGCATGTATCTATGTATATATTAAAACAAACCAGTTGCCTGTTTTTATTTCTTAGGTCAATCATTTTATACAGTCATTTCTTTATTATCCCAAGTAATAGGGATATAGTGACAAGAGTTATGGAAATCAGTGGATGTATGGAACCTCATTGCTACCAGTTTCAAACTTTTCCCCAACCAAATCCTTACCAGATTGATGATTAAAATTTAGTGATGTTTGTCTTTGTCTGTGTGAGTTTTAACCTGACAAGGACATTACTTATTTTGAACAGTAAGTGCTCAGATAAGTATCAGAAAACCTTAGAAATGTACATACCATTTGACTGCGCCACTTCTAGGACTCCAACAGGACTTAAAGATATAATTATGGATCTATGCAAATGATTAAGTTGTAAGGATCTTATCACAGTGGAATTTTTAATAACAAAAAAGAGAGAGAGAACACCTTAGATGTCTAGCAATCAGATGTTGATTGAATAAATTGTGGCATAGTCACAAAATGGAATATTAGTCAGCCATCAAGAGTAACCTTGTAACATTCCTTTGATGTGGAAAGGTGTTTGTTATACGTTTGGTGAAAGGAGAAAGCTAGAAAAGAGTATGAATTCCCTATTAAAGTTGGTAGATTGACATGTTTATCTTGTTCCTTATTGAAGGTATTAAAATGACAGTAAAAGAATTAAAAAGCTATACAACCACAAAAACAGAAGGGGAGCAGAGAGGACAGTAGGTGAAAGATTTAACAAAATCAGTAAGATAGGAATTGGTTCTATGGTTGTTAACTGAACTATCAGAATGAAAAAAGCTAAAACCTAACTGCCTGCAGGACAAGGGGACACCGATAAGAAGCAAGCTGAACTGAGCCTCAGAAACCCCAAAAGGTGAAGGATTTAGAGGCACTAACAACTTCTGAAAGCTGAAATGAAGGAGATTGGTTGAAAGTTAAAGTAAGAAGCAATTAGAACCTAAAAGCCCTTTGCTAGCTTGACCACCCAGGTGACTGCCCCCTCCCATTCTATAGAAGAGAAGAATTAACCCTGGAGAGGCTAAATCATAGAGCCTCTGGATTTAGAATCACCTGCACCAGTGAGGCTGTGGATTAAACACTGTATAAAAAACAAGAATTAAGGAAAAGTCTACATGCTGAACAATGATACCTGATCCCACTTCCTTTTCTTTTCTCATAGAATGCTGGCACTCTGGCTTTTACCCCCAGGCAAAAAATTAGATAATTCCTTTCTGGGGAAACTCATCAGCTCAAAAGAAAAACCTGCAAAAACTGACGCTGTGGATCCTTTAGTGAAAGAGCTACATGCCCATCTGATCATTCTTCAGTGAGGCCCACCTGCTGACAAGTTCTGCCCTTGTGCACAGAGAGCTCCAGATATGCTTTGCAGTGTCCCTTAAGGAGGAGCAGACAGTAAATGGTTGCCAGACATTTGATTAAGGCTTTTAACATGACAGAGACAAAAAAAAAAAAAAAGTTTCCCCAAAAATTGCAGGCATAGTTGAAATGTCTCAAAAAACAATCACCAGTATCCTCAGAGAAATTAGAGAAGTTATGGCAGCTATAATGTAAGAACAGAATGCTCTAATAAGGAGGATTTGAAAAATTGGAAGAGCTCTTGGGAATTTAAAAATGTATAAATAGTAGAAACAAAAAGAATCAGAAGAAAAATCTTGAGGGTAGAGTTGAGGAAGTATCCTGGAAAGTACACCAGAAAGCAAAGAGGTGGACAGTTGGAGCAAACAATAAGGAGAGGAAATTATCAAAGAAATAATACAAGAAAATTCCCCAGAATTGAAGAACATGGGCTTCCAGATTTAAAAGGCCCCCTGAGTACCTCGCACAATGAGTAGGAGGGACCCCAAGCAAAGCACATTATCATAAATCCCAAAAGCTTCCAGAGAGAAAAGTCCAGTTGCATATCAGGGATTGGGAATTGGAATGATGTCCAGCTGCAACACCAAGTTATTCCCTCAAAATTCTGAGGGAAAATTATTTTGAACATAAAACGTGCTCACTGTATCAAGCAAACATAAGGGTAGACTCAAGAAGCTTTCAGACATGCAGGATCTCAAAAAATTTATATCCCGTATACCCTCTCATATAAAAGCTGAGAGAAGATGTCTATCAAAATGAGGAAATAATCAAGAAAGAAGATGACACGGGAATGAGGAAACCTGTGACAGCATGTGGTTCATTTTTCTATGATGTAGATTGTGTTCTCCTGGAGGATTTGGGCAACAGGATCCCATGAAATGTTGGAACCTGGTCATAGTACATAAACCAAGACCCATCGTGGGGAGGTGAAGGGAAGGTACAGAATGACAGCTCAGCATCAGACCTACAGAGCAACTGTCCAGATTGGCAAGACAGTGACCTTAAGAAGGAATGTCTCTAAGGAAAAAAAAAGGGGAACTGATTGGTTACCTGATGAGTTTGTATTCAGAGGCCATTCATTAACTTTGTTACAAATTTGATTCTGAATTAGTAATAAGTACCTAAAAAAATTAAGAAAAATATGAAACAAGGCAAAACAGTACAAATGGGGAGATCTCATAGCACACTTTATGGCCCAGTTGTGAATAATGATTTCATTGTTAAAGTAAAACCTACATATTTCACCAAAAATTATAATATAACCAGATTGGCAGGATAGAGGAAGGAAGGGAATTGTGAAGGGACTAAAGTGGGGAGGGAAGGGTAAAAGAGACTAAATGCTCACCTGCCATAGTGGACATCATTAGGTAAATGTCTAAAATTAAAAATCAAGAAATAGCAGTGTAAACATGCTGTTTAGAAATAGAGGATTAAATGCCAGAAGAAACAGTTAAAGAAGTTAAAAAGAATTGCTAGGGCTTCCCTGGTGGCGCAGCGGTTGCGCGTCCGCCTGCCGATGCAGGGGAACCGGGTTCGCGCCCCGGTCTGGGAGGATCCCACATGCCGCGGAGCGGCTGGGCCCGTGAGCCATGGCCGCTGCGCCTGCGCGTCCGGAGCCTGTCCTCCGCAACGGGAGAGGCCACAGCAGAGGGAAGCCCGCATACCACAAAAAAAAAAAAAAAAGAATTGCTAGTGGAGAGCAGGATATGGTGTTAGGGCTAGGGGCTATTTTATAAGCTTTATGGTACTTTTGCCTTTTAAATGATGCACGTATGTTTGTTTGATAAAAATAAAATTTAATAAAAGTGAAGAAAACTACTTTTACAATTTGAGTTTTTATTTTTAAAAATATACATGTTTTGGACTTCCCTGGTGGTGCAATGGTTAAGAATCCGCCTGCCAATGCAGGGGACACAAGTTCAAGCCCTGGTCTAGGAAGATCCCACATGCCACGGAGCAACTAAGCCCGTGCGCCACAACTACTGAGCCTGCACTCTAGAGCCCGCGAGCCACAACTACTGAGCCCACGTGCCACAACTACTGAAGCTCGTGAACCTGGAGCCCGTGCTCCACAGTAAGAGAAGCCACCACAATGAGAAGCCCTCACACCGCAATGAAGAGCAGCCCCCGTTCACCTAGAGAAAGCCCGCGTGCAGCAACAAAGACCCAACACAGCCAAAAATAAATAAATTTATTTAAAAATAAATATTTATATGTATATACATGTTTAAAAATGTCTGGGAGGCTATATATCAACATGGTAACAGTATAACCCTGAATGATGTAACTATGGTTGATTTTTATTTTCTTCTTTTTGTTTGTATTTTCTAATTTTTCTATGATAAGTTTTTATCTCCTGGGTAATAAAAATATTTAAAAATGTATTTTAGCAAGTGTTCATGTTATATACACAGCATGATCTGTGTGTTTTGGCAGGGAGATTTATTCTTTAACACATAACTAGTTTATTCTATGAAATACATATTTTTTTAAATTACGTAGTAAAATATTTCTAAGGATGACTGTTTTTAGACTTTATAGTATACCTTTTAATGGGAACTCCTAGCAGTTTAGGCATATTTAGCCATTCATTTATATTATTAAAGAATTAAAATAGTAAAGATTTAATAATTTCCTAATATTAACTATCAGGTAGTGGTAAGAACATTTGATCTGATACTTTGACCATCAACCCTGTTCTGTGACAGCATAGTTCATTTTTCTGTAATGCGAATTGTATTTTCCTGGAAGATTTGGCAACAGGATCCCATGAAATACTGCGACAGACACTGTTTTATAGTATGTAGACCAACAGACTGGAGTTAACCAATTGATGATGGTCTTGGAAACAAACAAACAAACAATCTCCAAGCTCCATTGAGACACCGAGAGTGTATATCTTGCCACTGTATAGCTGTATGTTATTCTTCCAGACCTCTGTTCTTCAGATCAGCTCTTTCTATGGCTGCAACTCATTGTTTTAATTTACCAATGGTCAGACACTGTAATCTACTATATCTAGTTTTAACACAATAAAAGTCATCTCTTTAATGGCTTGCTTACTTCAAGTATGAAAAGATACTCTTTAAACATTTTTTTAAATTATAAGGGTAATAAATGCACATGGTTTTTAAAAAACTAATAAGTACAGAAGGATATAAAATGACCATGAGTCTCCTGTCAGTGTCACCCCTAGGGGTGGACATTGTTAATAATTTCTTACATGTCCTTCCAGACATTTTAATGCACTTAAAGTATATGCTTTTTTCCTTTTTACATGTAACGTATGTAAACATGTAGACCAGAAGGAGAGCCCTGAAACGGGGGGCTACAGCTTATGCCATGTTTTGTTTTCAACATTTTGCTTTTGACAGTGATTTTTACTTTGAACATTTTTTCTTTTTATTCAGTTTTTAAAATGTCTAAATATTTTATGTTTAAAAGTAGCAGTGTTTGTATATAAAGAACAACTTCAAATTAGTACATTTCCTTTCCTCTTCCCTAAATTATATGCTTTTGTTTCTTTCAGCATTGGGGGCCTTATTCTGGACACAACTGTATCTGATCCAAACTTGGCTGGGATTGTTGTTTACACACCAGTTATTAATGGTAAGAATATACTGTTTCATAATGATATCCTATCTCTCTATATTCTTAGGTACAAACAGGAACCTCTGAGTTCAGATTTTAAGAGGTCTATCTTCCCATTCTGTTCATTTGATTTTCAATCCCAGGTTCTTGCTCATGGTGGAAACTACACTGTATGTTCTCAGTATGCAGAACACATTTTTGAAAAGAACTCTCACTTAATCTTATCTCTAGATATTAGTTTGAGAATCAGACATACCTGATTTTTAAGATTCCTGTGGTAAAATAGGATATTCCAATTCTATATTATCATTAACTTTGGGCTTACCTGCTTTCTTGTGCTGCTGTGTTGCTGTCCCTGTCAATTTTTGTGGATAAGTTAGAGTTAGCTAGGTTTAAGCATTGCTGGAGTCAATTCACTCCATTAAAATCTATCACTCCTCTGCTGATCCCTTTCAAATCTGCCTTATATTTTTTCTTATCTATAAAATGGGAATTATAATACTTAAATTCACAGGGGTTTTTATATGAATTCCATTTAAAAAGACAAATTTAATCCAGTCCTACTGGCTTTTGGGCTGGCAGTCATTAAATTGGATTTCGGTATAGCCTAAGCCAATATAATTTAAAATAATGCTACCTGGGGAAAACCGTATCACAGGATACATGACACATTTAATATAAATTAACTTCTGTATATTTATGGGTAAGGAAATATGTTATACAAAGGCAACTTCTCTAAAATCTAATTTCATCTCTAAAATTTTTACTGAACATTTTAATTTTGGGGTACCTGAACAAATTTCCCCTAGAGATGCCCCTCCCAGTTTTCCTGGTACCACAATTCTCCCCATCACCTGCCCTTAACATCATGGGCCCATTTGATTCAACCTGGCTCTTTCATCCTCTTTGAATAGATAATGACCAAATCTTGTCTATTTGTACATTAACATAGTTCACTTGTTCATTTATTTATATAACAAGTATGTCTTACTGCTGTAGTCTGCTAGTGTCTCAGTTCAGCCATCATTCAAGTAATAAAGTAGGCTTCCTGACTCACTCCCTATTCAATGCAAATTGAACGTCACTAGTAGACGGCTCTACCTTAAACATTGTTTTTATTACATTAGTTTTAAGATGATGAACTTGACAGTGGTTTCCTCCTGCCTGTCAAATCAAATTAGAACTCTTCTGCCTAGCTATCAAGGCTCTCTCTATATGCTCTTGGACGCACACAACTTTATCCTTTATCATTGCGACTTGCTTCTTGCATTGTGGCCATACAGAGATCTAATTTTCACTGCCTGGAATAACTATCACTTTCTTTCCCCCTGTCTGAATCCTCTTCAGTGACTATTACTTGATGAATTCACTAGCATGAATATGACCCAACAATGACTGTTAGAACTGTATTGCCCAGCATCTCCGTGAGAAATTTAACTTAAATTACAACCCCATTATTAGTAAGATTTTAGTGAGTATCTCTGTTATTTTGCCTTTTACAAGAAACAGTTTGCTAAAGTGCCCTCATTGGACGTCTGTGCATGGCATGGCATAGTGGTAAAATCTTTTTTCTATCTCAGTAAGTAAACCTCTTAGTTGGGTATCACAGTGAACACATCTTATGTTACATTATGCTCTTTAAAAACATTGATTGAGAAGATTCACTCCATGCTTCTCAAAAAAGGTGTAACTTCTGAGAATTGAATTTCGTTTTAAGTGTGCTGAGATGTACTATTTAAAAGACCCCTCCCTGTTTTATCACCATCATCATCATCTGCTATTTTTTCATATTTATTTACTTACTTATTATTTATTAATTTATTTTGGCTGCGCTGGGTCTTCATTGCGGCGTGCGGGATCTTTAGTTGCAGCATGCGGACTCTTAGTTGCGGCACGTGGGCTTCTTAGTTGAGGCATGCGGACTTCTTTAGTTGCTGCATGCGAACTCTTAGTTGTGGCATGGCATGCATGCGGGATCTAGTTCCCCACCAGGGATCGAACCCAGGCCCCCTGCATTGGGAGCGCAGAGTCTTACCCACTGTACCACCAGGGAAGTCCCTATCATTTGCTATTTAGTGAGTACCTACTCTGTGGCAGATTACTTTTAGGTCTTTTATGCATGTTATGTTATTTAATCCTCAAATAAAGATAAGGTCTCATATCTAGCAAATGGCCATTTAAACCCAGATCTGCTTGATATCCCAAAGCCTGTGACTTTTTTCCTTCAAAATGAACAGCTACTAATTTATCTGTTATATTAGATAACAGGAATATACACTTTGTTTAAAGTAAGGCATATCTGTGTTGATACTGTGATGAGGGTATCTTTTAACCCTTATTAACATCTGAGAACCAGTAACATTTTTTAAAAATATATTTCATGTAACAATAGTTCTTGAGGTGTTGAAAAGTGAGTTCTGTGGTCAGCTAAGTTTTGGAAACATTAGGTTAAAAAGATTTCTTTTCCACAGGCTGCTGTGAGTCTCCCCTTCTGGTACTTTTGTTAGCGAGGGGTTGGAATTTCTGGATCTAATCTTCTTTCTAAACCCTAGACCATACTTTGAGAACTACTGATCTAGGTCTTATTATATCTTTATCACATCTACTTTCAAATAATAATATATCACTTTACATAAAGGATAAGAACCTTATATTAGTATAATTGGATTTTCACTCTTTCTTATGGGCTCTTTTTGTCATACGTTTTACTTTGTTATAAACCCTATAACATTATTTTTGCTTTAAACAAGTATTTTTTAAAAAGATAAAAAATGAGGGGGTGGTATCTTGTACATTTCCCCACATTTTTAACATTTTCAGCACTCTTCTTTCCTTTGTGTAGATTCAGATTTCCATCTGGCATTGCTTTCCATCTTCCAGAAGAAGCACCTTTAATGTTTCTTATAGGGCACCTCTGCAGAGGAAACAGAGTCTTTAGGCAGGTGTCTCCCAGCTTCCTTCTCCTTCCTTTCCCTTCAGCTCTCACAGTGTCTACTCTTAACCTTTTTCACTCCATCTCAGAAGAAGAGCTGACTCTTTTATTTAAGACCATTACACCTCCAATGGGATCCTTACTCTCAGTTATCTTAACTTTTCCTGTATCTTCCATACCTTCCTCTCTTCCATCTTTCCTCTTTAGTTGACAATTGTACTCGACTCTTTCATTCTAAATCACCTTTCCCACACTGTTCTGCCTTCTCAAGCTTCTATTTTCTCCCTTCTACTCTTTACAACCAAACTTTTCAAAGTGTAACCTATACTTGTAAAATTTCTTACAATGTTTTCCATTGCTCTCACTCTACATAACTTTTTTTACCGAGCTCCACAGTGACCTCCTAATTCCTTTATCCAGTAACTTGTTTTCAGTCTTCATTCTGTTCAGCCATTTGATACTAGTTAATCTGCCCTTTTGCAACTCTCCCAATTCTCATCCCATCCTCTGAAAATTCTTCTTCATTTTCCTTCACTAACTCCTCCTTTCTGCCTCTTTAAGTATTTGTATTCTTCCAGACTCTGTTCTTGATCATCTTCTATTCTCACTTTTCACCTTCTTTATGAGGGATATTGTCTAGTCCAGAGGTTTTCAAAGTATGGTCCCCAGACTAGCAGCATCACCTGGGATCTTGTTAGCAATGCAGATTCTCAGGCCTCAGCCCAGACCTCCCCTGTCAGAAACTCTAGTGTAGAACCCAGCAATTGATTCTGACACATGCAAATGTTTGAGAACCATTTGTCTTAGTTATGTGACTTCAACTCTCTATCCCCAGTCTTGACCTTCATTCACTTCCAGATCCATACTTTAAACAGATATTTCCACATGGAAGATTCAAAGCTCCAAATTGAACTCATTATCTTCCCCCCAAAACCTGCTCTTCCCTCTGGGTTTCCTGTCAGTTAGTGGTATTATTATCTACCCAAACAAAACATCCCAAAGTCACATACTCCCTTTCTCTAAATGCTCTCTCTTTTTATCTGCTCTTGAAATACCTCTGAGTTAATCTCAACCCTTTGTCTCCCCGTGCTCCCTGGTTTTGTTCATTCATCTTCCCTGGGTACATCTGCATAAATTGTCTCCCTGCCTCTCCTATCACCCGGTGTAACCTATCTATCCTCCATACTGCTGTTAGAGTTAGCCTCCCGATCAACAAAGCTGATCCTGTCCCTTGCTTACTTAGAGATCACAGTTAAGTTTCCTGGAGATAAGGTACAAATTATCTAGCGTAATATATTCAGTAAGCCCAATCTGCCCTAAAATCACCCTCTCTAATCTCATTTCTCCACCAATTCTTAAAATTCTCATCTTGTTGAATTTTTGTTGCTTTCTCAAAAAGATCATGTCATTTCTCTATACCATTCCTTTGTACCTGATGTTCCCTCTGTCTCACTTCCCTTCTTTTACTTACCAAGTTCTGCTCATTCATTCAGACCCAATTAAAATGTCACCTCTTCTGCAAAATAGTTCCCTTTGGGAATTCCCTGCCAGTCCAGTGGTTAGGACTCTGCACTTTCACTGCTGAGGGCATGAGTTTGATCCCCAGTTGGGGACCTAAGATCCCGCAAGCCATGCGGCATGGCCAAAAAAAAAAAGTTCTCTTTTCTGTGCTTCCACAGCATACTTTTAACATACATAATTATTTTGTATGATGATTCTTTTTTGTATGACTCTCTAGTGCCTAGAGATAGTGCCTAGCCTGTTAAGATTTGGTAATTGCTGGATGAATAAATGCATGAGTTAAGGAACATGCTTTGTTTTGCTGCAAAGTACATGTCACCGAATTTGAAGTTATCTTATTAAATAACACAACTTAGATTATACCCGAAACATTTCATATACTTAGGAACTGGTGAAGTGCATTAAAAAAAGGCAAAAAAAAAGAAAAATTGTTCTTACTACTTGTATAAAATACTAGCAGTAATGGCAACGTTTATTACCTTCCTTAACAATTTCTCCTGTGTGTAACCATAGAAACTGGTTTCTCAGCATTTCCTCCTCTTTGGTATATTCTACAAGCTTTTTATTTCTTATTTCTTATTTATTTATTTATTTTTTGCGGTACGCGGGCCTCTCACTGTTGTGGCCTCTCCCGTTGCAGAGCACAGGCTCTGGATGTGCAGGCTCAGCGGCCATGGCTCACAGGCCCGGCCGCTCCGCAGCATATGGGATCCTCCCAGACCGGGGCATGAACCCGCGTCCCCTGCATTGGCAGGCGGACTCCCAACCACTGCGCCACCAGGCAAGCCCTACAAGCTTTTTATATAGGAGTGAATATTTATAAATTTATTTATTTATTTATTTATTTTTGGCTGCGTTGGGGCTTTGTTGCTGCACGCGGGCTTTCTCTAGTTGCAGCGAGTGGGTGCTACTCTTCGTTGTGGTACGCGGGCTTCTCATTGCAGTGGCTTCTCTTGTTGAGGAGCACGGGCTCTAGGCACGTGGGCTTCAGTAGTTGTGGCTCACAGGCTCAGTAGTTGCGGCTTGCGGGCTCAGTAGTTGTGGCACACGGGCTCAGTAGTTGTGGCTCACGGGCCCTAGAGCACAGGCTCAGTAGTTGTGGCACACGGGCTTAGTTGCTCCGTGGCATGTGGGATCTTCCTGGACCAGGGATCGAACCCTTGTCCCCTGCATTGGCAGGCGGATTCTTAACCACTGTGCCACCAGGAAAGCCTGGAGTGAATATTTAGATAGGAGCTCTTTAGTTACTGAAACAAGTTAGCAATCCCAGGAGTGAATATTTTGTGGACAGAAGGAGTTGAGCTAGAGATCAATTGGTTAGAAGAGGGATGAGCTCAGTTAGTGTAGCCAGGGGAAATGATTCAGAAGGAACCATTTCTTCAGTGGTTTGGAAGTCATTTGAGAGTTCAGTTTTTGTTGAGTAGAAGCAGTGGCTAAATAAATGAAGGTATAGCTTTAGATAGAATGTTATGAACAATCAAAATTAAAGAATTACATTTCACATAACAACAAGGATGAATTTTAGGCACTTAATATATGTGAATTATCCCATTTCTATAAAGTTCAAAAGCATGTTTAGGAATACACATATATGTGGTCATAACATAGAAAACAAGAGAATGAAAAACACAATTCAGGAGAGTTACTCTGATTGACGAGGAAGGGCATATGGGATTGGGGAGCACACATAGGGTACTTCAAATGTAAAAGTCATGCTGTATTCCTTTTCTTAAACTGGGTGATGGGTACATGGGTGTTTTTGCAATATGGTTATTTATACCTTATATGTATTTTATAAATATTATTTCTGTATCTATTAAATATTTAGTACAAAATAAAAATCCTGGAAGTAGTGCTTTTAGATTTCTTATTAAGTGGTTGACTATGAAAAGAAAAGAATTAGAATAACAGCTAGGAGTCCAAATGAAGAATTTCCAAGGTAGGAGGGATATAGGTATGTTTATTGACAAGGAGCCAAAGGAGTAATAGAAAAGGAAAGATGGAGGATGCATGAGAGATGGTGAAGAAGGAAGGGGCAAAGCCCACAGAATGATGGGCTACAAAGTAGCCTTGGAAAAAAAGGATACCCCTTATTACTTCAATGTGGTAAGAAAAGGAGTCCTGAAGAGAGACTAAGGTGGAGGGCCTTACCTATAATGACATTCTCAGTTGTCCCAAGAAGGTAGATAGATTTCCCAACCTGTTTCATGTCGTGACACACACAGAAAATTGTAATATTAGATGGCACACTAGGGAGAAGAAGGAGGCCACTTGGAACCAGAGGCAACCAGCCTGCCCCTGCAGAGCTTCGAAGGTCAGTATCTTGACACAGCTGTAAACTAACTATTCAAGGCATCCTGGTTTGGGAAGTTCCGATCGAGGCAGTGTTTCTCAACCTTTTTTTCATTATGACCCTCTGAGGGAGCCATTTAAAACATTTTTTCCCCTAAATGTTCCCACCCGTGAAATTTTAATATCACAGATATCCAATTTATCCATTTCTATACTGTATGTATATCCGTGCTTTATACATAAAATGAGTGAAAAAAATTTTTCTCCCCCCAAGAACAAATTTTTGTCCCCACTAAGAATGCATGATCTAGGGTAAAGGAAGCAGAAAATTTGGAGACCTTGTAAGTCACTCATCAGGTTGCCGACACATACATTGGAAGGAAGTGGTAGAGGTGAATGTGCCTGCCCTCATTTAGAGGAGAGGGTGAGGGGCTTACATGTATTTCTTCTTAAAAAAAAAAAAAAGAAGAAAAAAAAAATGGAAGACACATCTCCCCTATCCCCTTGCATTTCTTGAAACTAAAAGAGCAGTTCCTGTGTGTGAGTTCTGATAAGGAGTCATGAAAGGAGGAGAGGTGAAAATGCAGAGATGTGTGGAGATGGCCAAAATATGTAGGTATATATGGAAGATACTAGATCTGCTGTGCTGTTGATTATAAGGCTTTGCTTTTGAACAAAATGAACTTTTACTTCAGGTTCCCTTAGGAATGCCCAAAAGAATTATTGACATAATTTGAAATATAGTCTATGGTGTGAAATCTATTCTGTGCTAAACATTTCCTGGAAACATACATTTCTAAATTTAATAAAACATGAAGTTGGATTTTAAAGCAGTCCTTTGATGAACCTTCTGAATTTGTTCATACTATCAAACTTTCTATTATCAGTGGAGCTCATTCTAGCAATAAGGCACTTAGAAATTAGGTCTTATGGATACTGAGCTCTCACTAATTATTTAGTATGTTGGAAATCTGGTTTTTATTAATGTTATTAATTTATGTGACAATCTTTAAATGCTCTCTACTAGCTCTAGTAGTGCAGTTAATCTGTGAGGAATTTAAGTAATTTAAAAGAAATGCTGATAGGCTTGCTCTTAATAGAAGTGTAGAGTATGTCATGATAGCAAGAAAGCATTTCTGACATTAAGGGAAGCTATTCCAAGGGAATAATTCTGCTATAGTTTAAAAATATAACCAGTGATCATGATGGGGTTTTAACTTCATGAGAGGTTAAAACTTTAATAAGTTTCTATACTAATTATGTTAATTATTTTGCCTTTCACATGATGCCTTTAATGTACTTGGAACTGATTTTTGTGTATAGTATGAGAATAGGGGTCCAATTTCACGGTATTTTTTTGGCATATTAATAACTGTCTTGGTACTATTTATTGAAAAATCTATACCACTCTTTATTGATCTGCAGTACCTCTTTTGTATATCACAGATTTCACGTGTATGCATGCGTGTGTGCATGTGTAGTTATCAGGTTAAAAAAGTACCCCTCAATTCCTGATTTGCTAAGAGTTTTTAATAATAAATAATAAAATGATGAATTTTATCAAATTTTCTGCATTTATTCATATAATCATATTATTTTTTCCTTCGTTTATTTGTTAATGTACCGTATTATATTATTTTCAATTATTAAATCAGCCTTACATTCCTAGCATAAATGCAGTTTTGTTGTGGTGTATTACACATTTAACATTTTGCTGGATTTGGCTTGCCAACAGTTTGATATCTTTTTTACATTTGTTTTTATTCATAAGATTGACTTATAATTTTCCTTTTTCATATTGTCATTGTTGGATTTTGAACTCAGAGTTATGCTAGTCTCATTATGTGAGTTAGATATACTTACTCATACACTATACTGTAAAGTAATGTAAGATTTTGTAATTTATTTTTATTATTATTTTTTACTTAAATATTTGGTAGAACTCACTTGAAAAAAACAATAACAACAACAAAGCAAACAACTTATGTGGACCTGGTGATTTTTTGAAGAAGATTAAAAATTTTAGATTTAATTTCTTTAGTCATAGAATGATTCAGATTTTGTATTTCTTCTTGAGTTAATTTTGTTAAGTTATATATATTTTAGAATATTTTCCCATTTAAATTTTCAAGTTCATTGGCATAAAGTTGTTCATAATCTTATTTTTAAAATATTGGTAGTAATTGGAATTATGACTTCCTATTTTTTCCTATTGTTTGTCCCTACTCTTTTTTTCTTTTCAGATAACTGATATTTAGCTTTATTGATCTTCTTACTTTTTTCTCTTTCATTACTTTTCTTATTCTAGTTTGTGTTTATATTTCTATCTTTTCCAACTTCTTGAGATGGATGCTTAGGTCAGTAAGTCTTCCTTCTTTTTTAAGTATATGCATTTAAGACTTTAAATGTGCTTCTCATTACTGCTTAAGCTGCACCCCACTTGCTTTTGTATGTAATATTTAATTTCCATTCAAATACAAATGTTTTAAAATTTCTATTATGATTTCTTCTTTAATTCACAAGTTATTTAAAGGCGTGTTCTCTCAGTTTCCAGATAGTGAAGGCATCAGGCCCTGAAGGTTTTTTTTCGTGAATAAGTTTTTAACTATGAATTCAATTTCCTCAACATAGGGTTTCTCAATGCTGACACTAGTGATATTTGGGGCCAGATAATTTCATATTGTGGGGGGGGGCATCCTGTGAACATCTCAGGCCTCTGCCCACTTGATGCCAATGAAACATCACAAATTACGACGACCAAAAATGTCTCCAGATATTGCCAAATCTCTCTTTTTTGGATTGGGGGTCGATAATTGGTGGCAAAATCACCCCCAGCTGAGAACTACTGCTTCATAGATATAGGGCTATTCATGTTATCTATTTCTTGCCAAGTGAGTTTTTATAGTTTGTGTATTTCAAGGAATTTTAAAATTTCACCCAAGCTATTATTTTCTGGCATAAAGCTGTTCATGGTGTAACCATATTATTCTTTTAATCCTGCATAGTCTGTAGTGATGACTCCTCTTTCATTCTTTTTTTTTTTTTTTTTTTTTTTTTTTT